>NC_056732.1:1721054056-1721141647 GCF_019279795.1 Protopterus annectens | reverse complement strand
CTTATTAGACTCTATACTTTATTACATCTTTACTCCCGTTAACATGACACTGCAATTCATTAATATGTATGACTATGCGGTATCGCACATGTTACACACGGGAGCCTAGTTATGTATGTGTTCAGCGTATTTCTTTTACAATTAGACCAGTTAAGTACTTCTCGTTGCCATATTGGGCAGATCACAGGAAGGATTCCATGTGTGGGAAAGACCTCACATTGGATTATCATCAGCACAGCACTGACTTTGGACACTGTATATGCCTCTGCATTCTAGCAGTTTTGTCCCATCCCTCTTCTGCACAGCCTATTATTCCATCTACTGTCGATGTTTGCATGTGCACATTCCTATTATTTATGTCTACAAATGGAATGCATGTGTTACAGAGAATGTAATTCTACATATTGTTGTCTGCATGTGTGTATGCATATATACCTATTATGAACTCGCTGACCTCCATGGGGTGGTCCAATTAGAACCGGGCCATCCAACCCTGGCACACCTGGATCCATAATTTCATACCCATAGCTCCTCCACCCCACCCATGTTGAACTTACATGCATAACTTCCATTATCCACTTGTTATCGCAGCCATGACACACCTCTACACATTGCCCTCTCCAGAGCTTTAGGGGCCCTACACATATGTTGCCCCACCTCATATATTCACAGGTTCTCCCACCATGTAATCTTTGAACATACCTGTCCTTGCTAGGGTTATGGATTACGGCCATTTGCGCTTTACAATTTTTGGTAGTCCCAGCGTGGACTACTTTCTGTCTGTGTGTAAAGTAGACTTAGCAATTCAATGATGTTACTCCCACTGGTAAAACCCTGCCTGTGGTGTGAGTAGCAGTGCTCTGCTCACTCCTGGGCAGCTTTTTATGACATATGCTGATAGCACTATATAATACCATAGTTGCTCTTGATTCCCTTCACATCCCTTGTGTATGCTTTATTGTTACGATGTCCATTCTTCATATATATATATATATATATATATATATATATATATATATATATATATATATATATATATTATATATAGCTATATATATAATATATTATATATAGCTATATATATAATATATATATATATATATATATATATATATTATATACAGTGGAAACGTAAGGATCCAAGGACAGCAGATACTTCAAGTAAAACTTTTCTTTAATATAGGACAACTAAGAACAAAGACATAAGCGCTTTCATAGCAATGCTACTTCATCAGATGTATAACATAAACTGTTACTATTAAACAGCAACCTGCGCATAAAATATTGAGTTTAAAAAAAAAAAAAAAAAATAACAGTTTGTTGGATCCTTACGTTTCTACTGTGTGGATTACAATTTACTTTTTGGATTCAAGAACTGGTTGGGTATTGTGGACTGTGTCCTAAATAAATATATTTATATATGTATATATATTACATCTGTACATACATATATACGTTTCCTATGCCGGGCGCTGCTTACACCAGTGCAAGCGCACTTGCATATGCTTAATGTGTGTTACATATGTTTACTCCGCTTATTTGTGCTTACTTGTGCCTTATTTAATATGACAGTGCCACTTTGATTGAGGGGATCTGGTTAATAGTCCCATGCGATACTCACGTTCACTTTTACATGTTTTTATGTTGGCTTTACAGCAGAATGACATTTATTTCACAAGGAAAATGATATGTTGTATAGTCGAACTTGAACTGTGAATACCTATTTGTTAGGCGGATGCTCTAACCACTACACTATTGTTGTTCTGCTTCATTTATATGTATACCCATGGTTCATAGTTACCCAAACACACACTTCAACACTTCACTAGCACAACAGGCATCCGTTTTCCTGTTGGGAAAACCGCACTACTACACATGCACCATTCCCTACTGCTCTGGACCCGTGCCGCATGTTGGCTCACTTAAAGTATATTCAGACCTACCAAGCCTATAGTCCTGACCATACCTCTCAACCTTGAAACATCAAAAATCTGGACAAGGCCCATGAAAAATAGGTACAAATCTGTACACTGTTTAACATAAAATTTGCATACATATTTATGTGACCCCGCCCACTCCAGTGGAATTGTGGAATGTCAACGTTCGTGCAAACTGAAGAACAGACAACCAAAATATGGCACCAGAGTCCCCCTGCAGCCATTCCAATGTCCCATTACCTGGCTATTTTGCCCCATTTACCATAAACACTAATGTGTGCATACTGCTTCTACAATGACTTTGGATTTTATTTTTACACTTTACAGCACAATGAACAAACACCAGTAGACATCTGTTAAACAAAGCAATACTGTCTCACAATGAAAATAGACTTGGCATTAAAACTTCTCTGCCCTTGAAACTCACATTCATTAAAATAGCATTGAAACCTACACCACATCCAAAGAAAATGCATCTGGCCAGTGGTGGATAAAGACTACCTTTGGATTGTTTTCAAATCACTGGCCCCTTGCACACAAAACAAGAAACATACATGTGTTCTTTGATACACCTTCCTGACTTTAGTAAATTATATTCCTTGTATAATACATATATTCCTTGTATAATACAGCATACTTGTTAGACAGAGCACATTTTAAATTTATTGTTTGAATATTTTTTTCAGTAGGCAATGAAACAAAATGCATGAAACAGTAATGACAAAACTGCCCAATTCAGAACATTTCCATCATAAAAGTCTACTTCTACACACACACACACACACACACACACACACACACACACACACACACACACACACACACACACACACACACACACACGCTTCCACATGTTTACTAACAAAGGTTATTCGGTCACACATAACAGTATAAAGCTCACACCTCAGGTGCTGGCTTTTAGTACTACATTAGTCTCTGCTTGTTTGGTGGGAATTAGGCAAGCATAGCACACTCACCCTTCTTGAAGGATAGACAATCTTTCTTTAGTCATGCAAGACTATTCTGCTCTCATATTAAAACTCACTTTGTTTGTGTTATAGTCAGGGCTTTATCCCTTTATGCCACTGACCTGGGGAAGACTTTCTCTTTTCAGCTACATGTGGAGGTAAATCCTGATAAACACAAATAATGTTTTATAATTTCCTGCAGAGTCATATTTTATGCATAAAGGGAAACGTTGACAATGACACCATGTAATGCTACATTTGAAAATAGTCATCTTAATGAGCAGAATCCGTTTAGAATATTGCGGCTATCCATGGAATGTTGCAGATATCCATGTAATGTCCCAGTGGGGTAATTCTGTCAAGATAGACTAAATAGAAACTTGTTGTATCTCATGTCCCAGTGCTCTCTGATACAATTGAAATGCGGATTAGTGCCCTGATCTGGACTTCAATTCAATGGAGTTTTGTGCAAATGTTTAAGACCATGTTCCAAATAATTTACTTTAAAATAAACTGTATGCATGTTGTATTGTACATTGGGTAAACACGCAGGGAAAAAGCATACATTTTTGATTTATGGACTGAAACTGACATTGCATTTCTGGTATAATTGTTTTAGAATTATGAATATTCAGTTGCTTGTTTTGTTATATAAGCTGCCTGTTACCCACTAAGGTGCTATAAAATATTCAGCCTCAACATGCATACATATTGAAATAAACATGAAGTTACATAAAGTGATTGTTGCAGAGCAAGTGTTATTACTAGAAAAATGAAGTGCCTCATCCAAAAAGTTTAACAGAAAACTAAGAGACCAGAAAATGTGTCTATGTTAATTGGATAAGAACTGTTTCCTTCTTGGTATTGCAGAGTTAACCGTAGCAGGCATAATAGAGTACAAGATAAAAGTGTTCTCTTTGATAAAGGATGAGTCCACAATCTTCTCCTGCAACTTAGTCTTGTTTTGTTATAAAAGTTCTCCATATCAGTTTGCTAATTGAAAACTGTCCTTTCTTGAAGAACATATGTAAAATAGAAAATAGCACATTTCACATCTGAAAAGCATCTAATTGACAGTGCTGCATGTGCAGCCAAAGATAGAACTCGGAAACACAGGGGAAATAAAAAGCTAAAATTATTTTTGAGAGAAACACTACTAAAAGTCATAACAGCTGTAAGAGAATGCCAGATTCACTGGTATGCTAAGTTCTCACATACCTCATATAACAAAACGAGGACTATTATGGAGCCCCAGGGAGAAAATGCTCCCAAAGTTACAGTACAATCATAAACTGTCTGCCCTACATATGAATGAGTGGAAAGATGCTGAATTAAGTAAGTTAAACATTGATTTGGACCTTTTAGACTGCTGGGCTCTATATCGGAAATCAAATCATTGCCTGTACAGGTTTAGTTTTATAATAAGTGATTTAAAATTTTGGAGATTTTTTTTTTTTTTGTGGTTGCATGACTATGAAATTATGTAAATAAGGAAGTGTGGGGCGGTGAAGTCTCTCACAAGGGAATTATAAGGAGGCTTGTACCCCTGCCGAAAATGCTTTTAGTTCTTTGCTTTTTTATGGTTGATGCTACGAATGGTTTATTTCAACCAACTGAACCCTCAACCTTCTTTCTCAGAATGAATCATAGGGTAAGCAAAATGGATGCATATCGTCATAACAGAGTAAAGACATGCTAGAAAGGAGCCATGCTATCATTTACCTGCAAGTTCTGTGCAAACCTAAAACTGTTAGACTGTCATTAGGAAAGCACATCTTTCAGTACCCCCCCCCCCCCCAGTACTAAGGAAATAGCAGCCAGCTTACTACTTGGACGGCAAAACTAAGCAATCTTGCAATGGTTCTGCAAATACAGTATGTCAGGATGCAGAGTGCACTTTACTAGAAAACGGCAGTACAACATAATAATAATAATACCTGCTGAATACAAAATTGTTTAAAATAATGTGCAATGTACCAGCTTCTGTTCAGTTACTTGCTGCCATTAATCCTCCTGTTTCGCTCTGTGAACTGCTGATTAATCCTGGCTCGCCTGCTATTAATCCTCCCCGGCCATTTCAGCTTCTGTTCAGTTGCTGCCATTAATCTGCTTCCCTGTTTCACTTGTTTCACTCGGTGAACTGCTGATTAATCCCGGCTTGCCTTTTCAGCGCAATTCCCGCCGTTTTACAACATAAATCAGCCAGCCGGAAATGATGATGTGAGCTCCTTGAGCTCAATTCGACTGGTAGCCTGGACGGAGCTGACGCCATTGCGCATGATGGCGTCCAGCTCCGACAGCACGAAAATTTAAAAAAAACAAAGAAAAATCAGAAATGAAGGGGTGCCACTCGGGAATCATGGCACCCCTTTATTTGGACCCCAAAACTCGGTAAAAACCGAGTAATTCGGAATGGTTGGGAGGTCTGGTCCTGGCACATACGTGTGTTTGATTGTCAGGGTGTTCATGTTGTCATCCGGGTTTAGGCTTGTCTGACTGGGGACCGGGACTGCCCTGTACCCATTTGAAAGTCAGATTTAGCACGTGGACAAGGTTAATCTCACTGTTAGCATCCTACCTGTGGTTAGCAATGCATGGATTTTGGCCAACTCTGGCCAACTTGATATGTCAGCACTAGATAATACGGGTGTTCTGCTGCTGTTTTCCTTCGCATTCATTATGAATGCTTTCTTGATCCCATGTTCGTTCTGTGTATATATATATATATATATATATATACATATATATATATATATATATATATATATATATATATATATATATATATATATATATGTATGTAGGGTTGCCACCTTTTCAAATGCCCAAAGTGGGACATTTTTGGTACAAACGTCAGATTTTGCAGGCCAAAACATACCCACAGCCAGTACAAAGGACAGAACCTCACTTTTTTGCCTAAATAACAGCTTATTCTTGTAGAATTTTAGTTGCTTATTCTGTTTCTTATAACATTTAGGTGTTTCAGATACAGAATAACTGTTTTATGCAGCTATTACATAAATATAGGAAATAATTATGTCATTAAATCTCAGGACATCTGCCATTTTACAATATTTTTACAGGACACAGCTGCCCAAAGAGGGACTGTCCCTCGCAAAGTGGGACAGGTGGTAACCCTATATATATGTATTATAGTCCTGGGACATACATTCATATAATGGTCAGGGCGTTCAATTAGTCTTCCGCTCATCTGACTGCTGACTGGGACTGCCCTGTACCTGTTTGAAAGACAGACTTAGCACTTGGACATAGTTAGTTCCACTTTTAGCATCCTACCTGTGGTTGGAGATGCAGGAGGTTTGCTCACCTCTGGGCAACTTGATATGACAGCACTAAATATTACGAGGGTTCTGCTGCTGTTTCCCTTCACATTCGTTATGACTGCTTTATTGTGACCATGTTCATTCTTCATGGATATACATATATAGATATATATATATATATATATATATATATATGTGTGTGTGTGTCTGTACATACACATGCATATACAACTACATGCTTATTTACATTTCCCATACTGTTGAATGACTGCCACTTACCGTCTCGCATACCCACTTATGTCTGCTTTAAAGCGCCTGACTGCCCTTATTTTGACCATCGTATAAAATTAGCCCTTGCATGGCTTGGACCTGGGAACAGGATCAGCATAGTCACTGGTTTTACCACTAAACCATCTGTGATACATTCTGTATGGATGGTATTTAGGATATATGACTTTACTACAGCCATTCCACAGTACTGGCAACAAAGGTGACAGTCGGGTGGTGTACATGTTACTATTCATATGTTTTCTGAGAGGCATATGTATACATTTGCAAGTATACATATTTATGAAATGGACACATACTTGACAACTACTTATATGCATGTATGTGTGATGTGTGGCTATGCGAATATAAGTATGTACATTTATAGATATATGACTACATATCTGGAGTTATACATGGCCATGTATATGAACAATCGCATACGGGAGGTAACTGTACTGTTTGTATACAGGGGTTGTGTGCATCATTACGATGAGGAACCTGGATGGGGTGTACAATTTGTGGACATGTACTATTTGGGAGATGGCTATGGGGAAGCTTCATGGGAATATGTGGATGGTATAAATTCCAGATAATGCACATGGGGAGACATGCATCATGGTCAGGTGTTTAATCCCGGGTTGTAGGTTCTGCAGGACCTGCTGGAGGCTGAGCAGGGTTGTGGACAACTACTGCTAATGCAACTTGTGTCTGGTTGTCTACGGGGCTGGACATTGTGTCGTGCCACCAAGTCTAATCTTTAGAACAGACACTTATCCCATGAGGGATGGCCAAAAATTTTGGACACCAATAACTCCTATTCTTTTAGCTTTACGAAAATGATTGAGGGTTATACATGCAAGGGATACCTAGTTTGCAAGCCTGAGGCTGCCTAGGGTGAGACTGCCTACTAAATATGGGTAGGGGGCACTAAGTGCAGATATGGCTGTGCCAAGCTAGCAGCCAAAGTACGGGTGGTTTTGGTGGACATTCAGCAAGGGGGGGGGGGTGGTGTGCTGTGGAGGAGATGATGGGTATTCAATTATGTATCCAGGTGTGTTGGGGTTGGATGGCTCAGTTCAGGCCAGACCATTATGTGGGTGTGAGCCAGTAACGTTTCTGTACATGTGCATCGCACATTTTAATTTTCATATGTTTGTGGGATTGTGTTCTACAGTATGGCCTGTCAGGGTACATTGCAGATGTGAATGTATGTTCTTTGGTTTCCTTTCTGATTCACCCACTGCTCCCTTGTACACCTCCAGTTCACCTATTGTACATTTGACCCAGTCTCCCCTTGGTGAATTATTACATTACCTGTCACCCCACCCCCATATTCTACACACACCATCCATCCCTTCTCTGGTTGATGGCCCATGGCACAGATAACAGAACACATTGCGTACTCTACATATCTCTGGTACCAATATGGTTGTGAGGACAACCTTAGCATATTTGATCTTCCACATGCTGTAATTCACACACATAGGTACACGCAAATACTTATCTTTCATGACATGGTAGGTAGACCCAGGTAATACCCATTCATCTTTGGGCCATCCAGACAAGGACGACTTGGAACACAAATGAGCAGTTATTGAGTGAATGCTCTGACCATTGGTAGGGTTGCCACCTTTTCAATTGGCCAAAGTGGGACATTTTTGGGACACACATCAGATTTTACAGGCCGACACATACCCATGGTCAGTACAAAGGATAGTGCTTTACTTTTATGCCTAAGTGAAAGCTTATTCTTGTAGCAGTTTAGTTGCTTATTCTGTTTCTTGTAACATTTAGGTATTTTAGACACAGAAATAACTATTTTATGGAACTATTACATAAAATATGGGACATAATTATGTCCTACAATCTCAGGACATTTGCCATTTGTAATATTTTGGTAAGGACACAACTGCCCAGACAGGGACTGTCCTTCACAAAGTGGGACAGGTGGTAACCCTAAACATTGTGCTAGGCTTAGCAAAGGGCAGCGGCATGCAAACACACTGCGTTTCGCTTCCACTTGGTATAACAATCAACACTACAATGGAATACGGGCACGGGGCTTTAAATGTTATTTGTTCGAGGGAAGGGGACTCAGTATTCAGCTACGTGCCTTTGTGTTTACTTTTTATTTTGGGTGTTCACGAAGCTGTCTTGTATGCTTTGCATACATTTCAGTATCCACAGATACTGACAGGAGTGATAACTATTAGAGGCAGGCTGTACTAGTCAGCATTTTAGGTTGTGCATTTGCAGCCGACATGTTCACGCCTCCATGCAGCGCTTAGACATGCCCCCTGCACAATTGCACATTTCCTATGCATGTGGACGTTGCGGCAGCGCGCCTTCATTAATATGCATGTGGTGCTGCTGTGCCATCTCTACGCCACACGGTCGGCACAAGGCTAATGCCGTCCTTACGCCGAGCTTCATGAATCCTGGGGTCAGTCTATAAAATGCAGACAAAACAGTACTTTTTGGTACACATGGTCCTGGGTTCAACTACAGCTGCCTCTACCATAGAAAATACATGTATGTGGACATCAACATTATAAATTGTGATATATATGTCTGTCCTATCACCTATTTATCCACCCAAAGCAGTATAGATGGAATGTCTGCATCTAAGTAATAGAACTCATATGTATACAGTTAGGACCACTCTTAACTACTCCTAGTAAAACAAAAGAAAGTGCAGAGAATGTCAGATCATACATCAGCCTGAATTCACACAAGATTTTGAAGTGTGTACTGAAATTGTAGCCCAGTAATATGACACGGCAGCCCACATGACTTGGTACCTGTTGAACTTTGTGACATAATGGTTAAGCTACTCCTTTACCTTTCTCTAGGACACACTAACCATTTTGCCTTTGATTGTGGTACTGACACTGTTGGCTAACATACTTACCTTAAACACATGCCATAATTTCTAGTGGAATGGGTACCCTCAATCTGGCTCCGCCTCTACAACAAGGCTGCCACAGGTCCCACACTTACTCTTACAGCTTGCTGTCCTCCAAAGTGTTCACCCTCTCTGCCTATGCCTATTGCCTGCATCATCAACTTCAGCCTGTAGCACACACATCTGTATGTAAAAAGTAGCTGCTGCAGACGTACTCTCTGCATGAAGCAATATCTTTATCCCAGTAATTTCCAATACAACATATTAGAAAGGGATTCTAATCTACATTAAGGCCTTATATCTTGTTCAGTGGTTGCATGGGATTGGCTGATTATACTGCAAATCAGTTGTATTGGTTGCAATTAGCATTTCAGAAGCACAGTTTCGTTAAGAGCCAATCACCTGTTAATAAGAACCATGTTAAAAAGGCAAACAGCGAGCTAAGGGAACCAATGTGTATGAGAGTTACTTCACAGGGTGAACTCATTGGCACAACCTTTTTATATCTGTACCTATCAACAGAGGGGTATTGTACTCCATCAGCTATGTAACCCTTTTGTTTACAACATGCTGCATATGTGTGAATATACTTAGGGGGAGTGGGGATTACAGCATTAAGCCTTTCTTTGAACTGTAATGATGACATGCCATTGATCTCCAGATTTGTTACACCTACAGAGTAAGTACAGTATATTAAGGGTGGAATTTTCTTTGTTAATGTGACACACTGGTCTCCTGGGAATGTCCCTTTATAGCTGTTGTAATAGCACACTGTTATTTGTTTGGCACTTTTGTTTTGACATATTATAATGGGGATTACCTGTAGGGGCCATACTACAATGGACTCCTGTGTTAGGTTTGTGATCATACATCAGTATCTGTCATGGTACAAACATGAATAGCTGACTATTGCTAGTATCCTACTTGAATCCACACCCTTAGTATGTTTACACACTGTGGAATAGGATATGTGTAATCAAGCAGTGAATACTGCTAGGCATTCTGTTCTTCCTGTAGCTCTACATAGTGTACTCCCATGTATGTGAGCCTGATATATGCTCTCATTTTGTTGTCTTTCAGGAAAAATGTGTGCATGATGCTGGGGCCCTTTTACAGATGCTGAAAATAATATCATCCTGGAAGACCTGAGTCAACACCATGAACTCCTGCTGTCCAGGGAGAGGCAAAACAGGAAACAGCGGGCAGCACTGTTGGCTAACCTGGTAATGTTTATGCTGTCAGTCACCAGAGCAGGACATATAAGCAGGTGTGACACTGTGTGATCACCATGATAAATGCCACATGCAGAAGAGCAATAGACGTGGACAGGGATCATGGTGTCACTGGTGGAGGGTCTATAGTGCAACAACCATTGTCAGCCACTGAGGAATTCCTGGTGAATCTAGTTTCTATGCCAGAGGAGCATCCAGGTATGCTTAATTTGATCAGAATTGGAATACTGTAGCATTCAGTGTATCAGGGTATACACAGTTTTACATGGATGTCAGGTGTTTGTTTTTGTGGGGGAGGATTTTAACTGCAGTTTGAATCTTATGCTCAGATTTTGCCCAACATAATTAACACAGTAGTTACTACACATGTGAGATATATGGCTGTATTACCATGTTATAGTGCAACATGCAGTGGTGTTTATATTACATCTCCCTCAAATGTTCACAGGACCATCAGGAATCGGACAAAGCAATGCTCTTGCTCCTGCTAAGCACAACACTGTTTTGTTGGAGATGTACTTTTAGTGCAATGTATTTCCTAAAGTGTCATCCAGGCCTGCTGGCTGGATTGATGTACTGTCTGCATGATTGCCAACTGCACAGATATTTTCTGACTGTGCACACTTTAAAGTCATACCCATGCCTTGTAGGTGTGACTACACTGATAGATGTGACAGTATTGTCAGGACATTACACATTACCATATGTGTCAACTGTGCAGAGTTTTGACAAATGTCAACAGTGTACCTCATTGTTGCCGATGACATTGTTGTTTAAAGAGCTTTTATGTACAAGCAACTACAGATGTTTGTTGGAAAATAATGTCCTTGTGTCCTACTATATGATGTTTGGGGTTAAACCAGCCTGTAATAGTGACAACAATGTATACAGCTTAATGTAGATTGCAACATAGTACTTCACAGCATTATCACAGGTGACCAGGGGCATTGGTCTCTGTCCTCTTTATAACCTGATGTCAGTGTCTCTTCAGTCTCTGATGATGATGGTGGCCAAAGTGAGGCATATGTGGGAGCTGCAGAGGCTGAATATGTCCCAGTGGGTTATATCTCTCTTCTTCCCTCATTATCACCATACACAGTCAAAATGGCTACATATACCTAGTCTTTGGAGGCCACAGATATTGGACAGTCAGAGGGTGGGGACATTGAACAGAAAAGTGTGGCAACTATGGCTGCAGTGAATGTCTGTACTGGCCATAGACAAAGACCTGGTGATGTTCCACACAGGCAGATTGATAGGGATGCTCATAGGATGCCTGCTGTCCTTCCACTACCTGTTGCAGTTCCATCACAGGTCACTCGGCATAGGTTTCGGGCAATCTTGGAGGCACAGGTATGTTCTGAAAGGAACTCCAGATAAATGCTCAGGGTTATGGATGCAGTACAGCCTAACATCCATGACTGCCTCTACTGCATTGCTGATACCCTGGATCGGTTCACTGATGCAGTGGAAAGATTTTTGAGCTGAGACAGGTCATACACTATCTGTCTTGGAATGCACATTGTCTGTGATGGAACGTCTGGTTGGAGTTGAGTGTCGGACTCATGGATGTAGGTCAGCAATGACATTGGCTGAGAGTTCACATGTCCGTGCTCAGTTATGGTCTCATAGTGGCAGTACGTCCAGTGCTCCAGAGGGGAGTGGGCTGTCCACAGCAAGATGTAACAGGCCATGGGATCATGGTCCTGCATGTTCCCATGGAGGACACTGTCTTAGGAGACAGCAGTCACCATCAGGTACTAGCACAGCTTCTGCCCTTGGGCATGGAGGTGCCAGTGCAATTCCTGGCAGAGCCAGTTCCTGTGTTTGAGGGCAGAGCTGGTGAACTGTCAGCTCTTCCTGTGTTCGAGGGCAGAAATGGTGAACTGTCAGCTCTAACATGCATGATTCAAAGCTGTCCTACATATACACATGTAGGGCTAGCACTGAGCTTGACTGTGTTCATGCACAAATTCACACACCACTTTCACAATCAGGTCACCTACAGACACACACAGCACATTTCCATGAACTGTCATGCCTGCTTCCCGTCCTGACTCTCACACACATGTTTTAAACCTATTGCATCAGTGTAGGCCTCCTGCACCCCCACACAAAACCCTGTGCAAGTGATGATGCTTGTGCTACATGCTTGTCATCCTCGTCATCGATGCAGGGAAATGAAGCTATGTGCCTTATGCACAGGGTGACTATATAAATTACTATGTATTTGTGTAATCCCTTGCTTTTGACATGCCACTTGTGGTCACTGACATATACTGTATGCTGACATCTGTAATGAGGAAACCACATTATTTTGTGTACCTTACATTGTATGATGTTGTAATGGCTGTATACTTATGCATTGAAAGGTATCTTGTGGACCTGTTTATGCTTCAGTTTCAAGATTCTGTGGGAGACATCTATGGATACACAGTGACAATAAACCAATAAATGTCACAGCACAGGATGGAATGTCAGCACAGAAAAAAAAATGTCTCCAGAAAAGTACAGCATTATAGGTGCATGTCTCCATAGGTTCATATGTGTTTAACAGGCTAACAAGGACAATGGCTTCATTCAGCCTACTTATGCATCCCTAATCTCTGAAAAGGTCTGATACCTTTGATAAGTGTCAGCATGGTTTCGGAAGCTAACACCTCTACAAGCCGTGGCAACGGAGATGAACCATCTACAATTTTCCTGTGTCCATTCGAGACATCTGTCTTACACCAGTTATGATTGTCTTGTTCTGCATCCCATTGTTTAACTTGCACATGATGTGCATTACAGTGGAAGTGTGATTCACATGCATGGGGAGGCTGTTACATATAGGGTGTAGTATCTGGGTTACATACCTGTCTCTCCATCATGTTTTATTTATACCACAGTGAAGGTGTAGGTGTGTAGAATAGGCAATACATTTGTTAATCCTGTCTTGGATAAGCAGGAGGTACACAGTGGGATCTGACACCTCCCTATATGGCAGCCATACACTGTCCCTCCAAAGCATGTAGGAGACAGAATACACATTTACGGTCTTGACACAGTCTGCATAGGACATGTTATCTACACTATGTATTGGCTTTCCATGGAATCTCTGTGGCTGTTACAGTCATCAGATATGCCTGTGTAGTGACATAGCAAAGGTACCATTGCACTCAGTGGTAGGTGTGATAGTGCCAAATACAGTATAACAATGACAGTCTTGGATTTATGTGGCACACATTTCTCTAAAGGTTATACAAAATTGAATGAATTCCCACATCTTACCAACCAGTAAAAGTCAAAGGCTAGATCACGCTCTGTGTCCATAAATCCCTGAGTAATGGCTCAACTGTGTGAGGTATGTGGACAATACTGTATTTTCCAGGGGTGGATGACTTCCAAAAGGATAGTGTTGTGCATTCATTGGCATTTACTATTTGTCAGTGGCTCTAACAACAACTGAATGTATGTCTCAGCCCATCCTGGATAACTGTTGGTTCTGTGTGGGATTCAGTAACAGCTCCTAATTTGCAATCATCTGCAAATGTAGTTAGTCAGAGGTCACTGACAGTGGCCATGACTGCAGAGAAGGGAATGTCTAGAAGAGACAGTCCATGAATGATTTCTGATGGAAGTCCACTGGTGACTGGCCTCATTGTAGTGGTGGACTCCCCAGTGCTATCATCCTGGATAATGAGTATCAGCCACTTGGCTTTCCACCAGCTGACATACTAATTTGTAAATAATCTATACAATGTTTTAGCAATGTCTGATGGCCTAATATTATCATATGCCTTGTCAGGCCATGGTAGGTGGAATGATTCATATTCTACTTATCCATTGCATAGTTTAACACTCAATGAAGGCCACTAGTTAGGGTAGGCATGATCTGCCCTTGATCAAAACAAACTTGTGTTTCAGCCAGTGTCTGTAGTTCTATGACATTCTTACTGATCATTTCCATAATAACTCATTTAATGGCTTTAAATATCAAATGACCAAGATATCTGGGGACAGTGCTTGGCACTGCATGCTATCTGTCCTCTGTGCAACTAGGTATTGTAGGTACTTCCATCATTCTTTCCAGGAAAGTGTTTGTGTCTGTACAGAGCACAGACAAACAAGGGAGGGAAAGGTAATATGTACACTCCGCGAAGGTAAGATGGGAGGTTTTACACAGGTATTCTGCAGTTGGAGACTTCTCAAGCAGTGTGTACCAAAAGGACACAATTAACTTGTAAAGTATGGGGAAAGCAGGGGAGTCCCCTGAATTGCTGGTGCCTGGCTACTACTAATGTTGGTTTCACCACACCCACTCTCTCCTGTGATACCATGCTCCAATACTTTTTCTCTCAGCAGAAGCAAAACATTACTATGAAGCTCATGATGAGAAGCAGGACACAGCCTGTTTGTTCATCCATATAGTTGTTCCATAACATTCAAGGTTCTGTAGACTTCACATATCCTTTTCCAGGTAGATACCTTGATTAGTATCCTAAGAAATCAGTTGACTTTTGCATGTATTATGCCTTCTCTTCCAGGATCAGTTGTATTTCACTAGATACTGACCAGATGGTAATTAGGAGCACAGCTGCAGCATCACAATATAATGTGCAATGTCTGGTGACATAGATGTCCAAGGTTGCTCAAACATGCACCACAGTGGCAGTGATCCATGTTAAGTGACAATTTCACTGCAATTCATACATCCTGCCTTTCAATAGCTTAATGATGGATATATGCATGACCTGGCTCTGAGGCCTACTGTAGAGGAGTGGCCACCTTTGGCCAAAGTGTGTCCACTTGCCACATGTGCTAGATATGTAATACTGTACAGTTATGTTCCCAGAACACTGTGTTCCCACATCATGTCACACAACATCCAGTTTGCTGTCTGGTTGCTTGCCAGGCATTGTAGACTTGCAAGTCCAAAGTACTGTGTGCAAACATGAACAAGTCCTCTGTGCATGCATGGACATCCACATCTTCACTGCAAGGAGTGCCTACAGACACTGTATTTCAGGCTGTCAACCCCAAGGGTGAAGCAGCATGACCCTAACTTTTCTGGACTTGGACAGTGTCACGTTTGTAGGTATGTTATTGTGACCAGGCCTAATAAGAGGATTATGGTTAATCCAAGGGCCACATGCCTGGCAAAGCATTGTAATCACACAGCCATGTTATGGCACACTGTCAGGTGCTGTATTACCTTAGGTGACCTACATAAAGGTGACAGCATGTTACATTTCAGCATCTGTCATGACACTGCCTAATGATGGCCTGCTGTGATGTACACACAAGCATGATTGTATTGCAATGCGCATTTTGCTACCATGCACAGCTGTCCTCCTGTTCCACCCACATCTGCACACTTGCATGTCTGGAGCTCCTTACAAGACACATTTTCAAACAACAGACTTCTCAAAAAACATATGCAAGCTCAGTACACATAAGCATACCTCTGGAGACCACAGTACACATAATAGCTCATGCACCACTGTCTCACCCATTAAACACCTGAGGCAAACCACAAAATCAAACCTATTATTCATAGGTGATTACATTGTGAGACACATTGATGTCTGTGTCACCAGGCTACACATGGAAGGTACAGTTAGCTGTCTGTGGGTTGACATGATGCTCCATACTACACATTGACACAAGTCAATGAATATCAGGTAACTTAATGATAACATCATAGTTGATGCAGGTGTGTACAACTCGGGACATATATCACTGAACTGTATGCAGACACATGATTGAGCTTAGACACTCTTTGTCTCTCACTGGTATGCTCATAGCTTTCAGCTACATTTGACCCTCACCTAGGATGATGGGTCAATACACATGGAAAATGATGGACGTCAATAATTGCCTTAGTGTGTGGTGTCATTGTTAGGGGATCCACTACATGACCGCATGGGATGACTTGCTCAACAGACTTCAATGCTTTGCCAGAGATGGTCTTCATCTGTCAACCCTGGGATGTTGAGTACTGTCCAAGGCTGCTGACACCCCCACAGTGCATCTTAGAGGCACTGTCTGGCGGGAAATCTTTCCAATGAGAATGCCATCTTCATACATCATGGTTATGCTGCTACACGCTAGGAATAGTAACACTAAACCCCACTCTGTGGAAAGTGTCTCCACCTTGGAATATACAGACATTTGTGCAGTCACAGACACCTGAGTTAAGGTTGTGGACAGCACCACAGCCATACCAGACTACACATCCTTCCATATGTTCAGACCTCAAACTGACAGTGTACAAGGTAATGCAGGTGGTGTATACATATTCATTAAGGATAGATACACATCTAGATTGGTGAAACTGTGATTTCCTGGAAACACTGCAGGTGTATTCACTGCTGGAAGGGCACATAATCAAGCCATTGCCAGCTACAGGAGCAGCTCCATGAATCCAGACCCCCCCTTGTGCTTATGTGAATCTACTTGTGCCTATCAAGATACATCAGTACACCATGGTTTGGAGTGACAGTAAGTACCCACCAAATTTGTTAGTCATGCTGAAACTCACTTGCCCAAAGGTTAGTCCACATCCTTAACTACAATGCATTGGGCCAGTGGCATGATGTCCCCACAAGGGGAGCCAATGTAGTGCATCAGGTATTTACCTATATGGGTGAACACTGCAGCCCCTCTACTGTGAGGTCCTCCTCTACTGTGAGGTCCTCCTTGGTGAGATCTGACAGCAGATCAATCTCATTAGAACTAAGTATCACACTTACACCCTCCCTTGCAGAAAATGCAGTAATAAACTTTAACAAAGCAATTTATAACCTCATATGGGATGGTTTACATAGCTTGACTGCACCTCCCCCCCTCAGATGGGACAGGCAAGTATCCAGAGCTCTATACCAATGCTTTATGCAAGTACCAGTACAACTGCATAGACTCATCTGTACCTGACAGGAGGAAAACAAGCTCCTCATGGCACAGCAAACCTGCCTGATGGACAACTGCCGCTAGCAGACTGGATAATAAGAGGTGGACATTGCTGTGTGACAGTTGGAGTGAGGGAGCCCTCCCTAAAATGAAGACACACCCTCCTCAGTTAAAACAAGCACGTAGTGTTGTTGTGACATCATGCAGAAACAGTATGTGATAAAATTATCCTCCCCCACAATGGACAACCACAACATACAGTGTAGTTACATGTGTAACCTCAGAGAAAAGTCCTAGATTGTCAGTGAACTCTTACTTTATGATACCACATACAATGAGTCTGTAGTCATAGCTAACCTGTTGTCTCACAGGTTCTGAGTCAACTTCACTCCCCTATCCCCATCACATGTGCCACATGATATATCTAAAATCTGTCCCATACCTACTATATCTACATTGAAGGTCATAAATGGCTTTCTGTGAAGGAAACACAGCATCTATTGGATGTGCTAACATCCCATGCTGTGTCCTACATGGAATCCAACAAAGATCATCCCCTTGCACAGAGGTGGTGCATTCACTGACCACCGGAACTATAGACCTGTTTTCCTGAGTAGCCATATCTGCAAGCCCATGGGGCAAATCATTATGGAGCTGCTCAGCAAAGATCTCTGTAATCTACAAACAGTTGATGCTACACAGTTTGGATTTCTGAAAGGAAGATCATGGCTGTTAAACCTGGTGGACATGTCTGAGGTGGTCACCAAGGACCTGGATGAGGGGACATCAGGGGATACAACCTCCTGGACTTAGCCAAGCTGTGTGACTCTATCCCCCACTCAGGCATCATTGACAAAATCACCCAAGTAGGCATCAATAGTAATACCATAATAGGGGTCACTAAGTGGCTCACTGATGTAACACATACTGAAAATAGGGGAATCCATCTTCAATAGCTGTATCTGTAATAATAAGCTGTAATAATCTGTAACCAGCAGTGTTCAACAGGGCTCAGTCCTGTGTCCTCTACTGCTTGGAATCCATTTGACCATAGTACAAGCACAAACCGAATGTCTGTAGCTGACAAGGTTGACTGATTCATAGGTTCATAGGTCCCAAATCTCTGACAAGTTCTGATACCCTTGATAAGTGTAAGCCTGGGCCTGGGAGATGAACCATTTACAGGTTACCTGTTTGCATCAGAGACATAGGTGCCAAACCAGAGATGAATTTCACGTTTCCCATCCAATTGTCCAAGTTGCACTTGAATTGTATTAGGGAAGAACTCTGCTTCACATGGATGGGGAGCCTGTTCTATAGACAGGGTAGTCTCTGGGATACATACCTACTGTATCTATGCCTGCATACTGTGATCAGTCATAGAATCTGTGAGTTATGTCAATATCCTACAAGAGGGTACTGATAAACAAATGTCTGTTGACATACTAATGGCCGTAAACTCCATGCAAATATCTATGTAGTATCATTTCCATCAGTAACACCTATGTTCCTTTGAAGTAGCACATCAGTAGCAACACCTGATGTACATACTCGGGTGATAGACCTGGGCACACAGGTCTGGCCACACAGGGTTACACCTAATTTACCTTAGATCACCATGTCTCCCCGGTGGTAAGAAGGGAACCATATGTCATAACTGATATATGCCATAGCATACCCCATCTCAATCTTGATCAACCGAGCTATATCTGAAGCTACTGTATGGAAAATCTCCCATATCATACATCTCCATAAAGGAGGCAGTTCCACTGAACTGTCAAACTTTAGACCTACAGATATTCTGTCATCTCCAGCTAAAATTATGGAGAAGTGCGTACACATACAGCTCATGCACTACCTCACACAGACAAAGCTGTTGTCCAACTTTCAGCATGGCTTTAAGCCACACCACAGTACTACTTTTGCTCTCCTCCTTTCTCTAACATCATTAACCACAACTGCAATAATAACAAACTATCCTCAGCACTCTTTCTAGATCTGCTGAATACTACACAAATGCACTTTATAAGCACTTACACGAGTTCATGGATCATGCTATCCCTAATAGAAACAAGATGCTATCCTCCAAAAAAAGGCAGCCAATCTGGTGGTCCCCTGCTGTAAACAAACTCTACAACAGAAGAAAGAAACTGTTGCAAAAAAAGAGTAAAATCCCATGATTGGAATAACTCCCTGGTCAGCCTCAGTAAGAAGCTGAGATCCCTCGTAAAATCCTCCAAAGCTAGTTGGAAAAACAAAAATGTCACTGATTCTAAAGACAACCACAAAGCATTCTATAACTATGTCAAGAATCTCAATGGCAACACTCAGATCTCCTCTGAGTTACAGCACAATGGCACTAAATATACAGAACCAACTGATATTGCCAAAATCCTTGCAGATAGGTTCAGTGCTAAATTTAATCCCCTCTCACCCCCTAAAGAGCCCATCTCTATACTGGAAGAATGCAAAGTTCCTTTAATCATGGCTGCACAGGTAAAAAACACACTCTCCAAAGCCAAGAACACAGCATCCAAGGGACTTGACAACATCCCAGGCTGTGTTCTACATGAACTACAAAATTAACTGGCACCCCACCTAAGTACCATGTTCAGTCATAACCTCACCTCAGGCTTTGTGTCCACTGAATGGTGCACAGCGGCAGTTATCCCACTCCACAAAGGGGGAGCCACCATGGACCCTGGGAACTGCCACTCCATTAGCCTGATGAGCCTGGCCTGCAAGGCCATGGAACATATCATCATGGAACTTATAAACAAAGACATTGGTAATCTCCAAACTCTGGACTTCACCCAGTTCAGGTTTGTAAAAGGAAGATCATGTCTCCTAAACCTGATAGACTTCTTTGAAGCAGGCACCAAAGCCATAGATGAGGGTAAGTTGGTTTGCACAGCCTATCTAGATCTCGCCAAGGCTTTTGACACCATCCCCCCACTTTGGAATTATAGATAAACTCACTAAACTAGGGATAAATCCCTATGTCACAAGATGGGTTGCCAACTGGCTCACTGACAGAACCCACACTGTGAAAGTAGCAGACTCCAAATCTGACTTCAGACCAGTGACAAGTGGAATACCACAGGGTTCAGTCCTGGGTCCTCTCCTGTTTGGTATCTACTTCTCTGAAGTACAGGCTAACACAGAAGGACTTTGGCTAATGAAGTTTGCAGATGATTGCAAACTAGGAGCCATAATCAAAACTCCTAACGATGTGGACATCCTACGAAAGGGCCTCACTGAGACAGATGCCTGGTGCCAAAGCCATGGCCTCAAGCTCAATGCCAAAAAGTGCATTGTCATCCCCTTTGGTAAAAATTCTGCACCCATGAACTACCACATAGGCGGTAGTCTACTTAACACTGAAAGTGTGATAAGAGACCTTGGGATGCAGGTGGACAGTAGTCTCTCCTTTGATAATCACATTGCCACAGTAGTCAGGAAATACTTCTACATGGCACACCTCATCACAAAAGGTTTCTCATCCAGAAAAAAAGAGGTTATTGTTCCCCTCTACTCATCACTCATTAGACCCATTATAGAGTACAACGCCCCTTTTGGTATGTACCTCACAAGACATCTACAACAACAGGAGAAGCTGCAGAGATACCTCACAAAGAGGATTACTGGCTTTAAACAGGTGCTCTATGCAGACCATCTCAAAAAACTCCAGCTTTACTCCCTTGCATATCGCCTACTCAGAGGTGATCTCTGCCTAACATACAAAGCTATGTCAAACCCAGAGCTGTTGGACATGCTCCACTTAAAGAAATCCCAATCCCTCCGAGCTACATGCTCTAGGGACCTAAACCTTGTCACCACAATAAACAGAGCATGCTGGAGGGATAGATTCCTGTCCCAGAGACTTCCCATACTCTGGAACAAACTACCTATCTATGTCAAACAAAGCTCCTCATTAGCACTCTTCAAGAAAAATCTTGATGATTGGATGGGAAATAGGAAATTCACCCTGGGGATCACTTCTGTGGCTCTGCTCAACTGGGGTACAGGAAAATAATTTTCTTGGGTGGCAAAAGCCAGGGTACCTTTTTGGCTAGGCTTATATAGGCCCTAGGGCCAATAGCCTAGCACCTACCTATGAACCTATGAACTTGCCCAAGGCTTTCAACATGGTTGACCACAAAATGCTTATAAATACCTTGAAGGCCTTCTCCTTAAACAACCATGCATGCCAATGGTTTCAATCCTACCTGCAGGGTAGGGAACAGGCAATCCTATGGCAGGACAAGCTATCATCTTGCCTACCCATCACATTAGGAGTCCCCCAGGGCTCGATACTAGGACCCCTTCTTTTCTTCATCTTTATCAACAACCTTCATTCAGTCATCCCAGATGCTTCCTGCATTCAATATGCAGATGACTCCACCTTGATTTGTTCTGACACCTCACCAGTTACTGTATTCACATTAACCCAAAATACCTTCAATACGGTGGAAAAATAGCTCTCCAATCAACATCTAATCCTAAACCCCAACAAAACTAAGCTGCTCATCTTCTCCCCCACATGCAGGACCCCCCTGCCATCCTTCAGCATAACCGCTAACAATGGCACTATCATCTGCCTAGAAGTCCAAACTAAACTACTGGGTGTAATAGTTGATAAGAACCTGAAGTTTGATGTGCATATCAATCAAACTATCAAAACTATTAATAAAAAATGTGGCTCTCTTTACAGAATCAAACTTTTCCTTACCCCACTTGCTATAACTGCAATTGCCCGTTCCTATCTACTATCAACTCATCTCTACACCTCACCTCTATTTTTCAACTTAAACAAAACAGATCTTAATAAACTATCATCCTGCTATAACCACATTGCCAGATTTGCTACTGGCACAGCCTACTGGACACACCACTGTCACAATCTAAATTGCCTAGGATGGCTTGAACTGCCTAGCCTACTGCAGTTCAACCAGCTAATAGTGGCACATAAAGTACTTTACCAACCAGAAAATACACCTGCACTAAAAAAATATTATCAGCCCCTACACAAGCACCTGGCTACTGCGATCATCCACTAGATTCCTAGTTCAAACATACAAATCCAACTACTCAGCTGGGGACTCTCTGTTTGCCAACTCTTTTGGTAAAACATGTAACAGACTCCCAGCTGACTTGACCCTAGAACCCTTACTAACTCGATTCAAAAACAAACTCAAGAAATACTTCAAAACCCATTGGTTATATTCTTGCACTAACTCTGACTAGTGACTTCTCTATTACTTGGGTGCCTTACCTTCAACTACTTCTAACTTTTTTCTACCACACCATTTCAGGAACAGTCAATTGTATAACTGCTGCTCAATGTGTCTTAAACCTGAATGTAATGTTATGTATGTATAACTTTGAAAATAATGTTATGTTTTGTAAATAATGTTATGTTTTGTAAAGTGTTTTATAATAAGTTATTACTATATGTACTAAATGCTGGTATTGCTTATGACTGTAATCTGCTTGAAACTAGCATTTACTAAATTTTCAATGTGTATTATTATCTTGGAGCCTTTCTCCCTGGGCCTCCACTGAAAATGGACATATATCCAGTCGGTTTATCCCGATCAACAAATGTAAAATAAATAAATAAACTGAGGACACTGTTAAAAGAAATTGACATAGTCACAACATTCATGTACACTTCCTTCAGAATGCCAATATATGAGTGCAATGGCCATTTTGTCATGTACCTTTCCAAGTACTACTGGCAATTGCTCACAACACAATGGTCCCTTACAAGGGAACTTCATGTCTTCCGTATCTGTCCACTGTGGATCATCTGAAATCATGTCATTGTAGCCTGAGGCAGATAGACTACTCAGAGATGATTTTTGCATTGCATATGGGACAATGTCTGACTCTGCTTGATTGGAGATGCTGCATATCTATAGGTGGCATGGCACATGGATTACTCACTATATGGACATTAACATGATATGTGACATTATTAATGCATGATGGTGGGAGAGGTCTGTCTAGCAGACTCTAACACACTTTGAAACAGAATCCTGCCTAATGGTAAACAGAGCACCTTAATGGCCATTATCAGATGCCATCTGTATGATTGGCTAGGTGACTGTCTTTTCACCACAGGGCTTATGCCTGTGCCTCTCGTGGACAGGGGCAATATGTGCTGATATGTAAATAAGGGTAAGACCTTGGTTAGAGTTGTAAGGGCTCTAGAGCCATTAGGCTACTAAAGGTTAATGATCCTCTGTTGCCATACACTGATGTAAAATGCTCTAACATCCACACACACAAAACTGGGTACAATGACAATAGTACCATTTCCAATTAATGTTTACAGGACACTGCAGAGCATGCACACACACACTCCAGGTTGGTAACAAGTAGATTAGAACACCTACCTATCTAATGGTACATACTGGTTAATGCTCACTCCAGACTTCAAGTCTGCTATGACTATCTCTTTAGGACATCTTATGCTTGATGACATTGGCAGGCCTTGTTGTGGTCAGGCATTTGGTGGTCCACATCACCTGCTATAACCAAAATGCTGCAGAACTCTTCATCTTCCTAAGTCAGTGAGGTGGTCATATTTAAGTTGTAGGGAGACACACACACACACACACACACACACACACACACACACACACACACACACACCACGCACGCACGCACGCACGCACACACACACACACACACACACACACACACACACACACACTCACCAAGAGGCATAGAGTGAGATTAGAATCCCTACCTATCTAGTCTTACAAACTATAGATCAGAAGTACTTATCATACGTGCCACAGCTTAAGCCTGACTTTAAAATGGTAGTTGGTAGTTTTAAGGTATATGACATCAGCAGGCCTTGCAGAAGACAGCAGTTTGGAGGCCAATATCAACTTGCAGGGCCAAAAAGTGCAGAACCATTGCAGTTTGGTAGTCAATGAGGGATTCTCAGTTATTTTTCAGAGAGATGCATGCACACATGCTGAATGGTCTGGAGTGAGATTAGAAACCTTATCTATTTAGTTTTATACACTATAGATCACAGTATTTATCACACTCACCACAGCTGATGTCTGTTTTATACATGACTGAAGGCAAACTACTTGTGTATCATACAAACTAGGCTTGTGTTGAACAGCGTCTGTGGCCTGAAGAGTGATTTTGCTTCTTACTGTTATCTGCATCTGGTAGCCTAACAGTCAGATAACTGTTATTTATCCTAGCTATGTGGCTATAGTTGCCATTTTGGCTATATGTGTCTGCATGTGAATGGGCAAGCCTCTGTGCAGGAACAATGTGCCCTGTCAATGCATGCATAGACAACATTATACATTACACCTGTATGCATAGACAACATTATACATTACACCATCTGTTCCCCTGTTGATGTATGTTTGGTGATATCCAGCAGGTACAGGGATCTGTAAGTAAGTGCATTATCTACTGTTGAGTCCTTACTTTGGATCTTTTGAGCAACATTATATATGTGTCACAGTGTAGCTTTACTCACCATTATCAGAGTATGCAGGACAATACAGACATCTACACACACATAAACATATATATTTATGTATATAACAGGGGTGTATATATAAATGTAGGTGTGTCTGTGTACACACACACACACACACACACACACACACACATATATATATATATTTATATATATATATACATTGTGTAGATATATGGGGAGAGGCAGAGATGTATGTGTTTATATATATATATATATATATATATATATATATATATATATAGAGAGAGAGAGAGAGAGAGAGAGTGATACTATCTATGAGAGAGAGAATGATGGTGACAGATATGTATACATACATGCATAAATCTATAGACATGTTTATATATAACAGGTCATTTTGAGCAAGGAGCAACCAAATTGTGCTCTGTTTAAGTGTATGAGCATGCTCAGTGGGATTCTTGCTACTTATAAACTGACTCCAGCCCACACCTACCTATACTCCAGTCCAGAATTTTGTGTGTTACAATGACATCTGTCTCTGTTTCTGCACTGCTGCACTTCACTCAAATTGTCTATGATGTTTTAAAGCTGTCTGATATAATTAATATGTGACAGAGGTTAATATCACACCATACACAGACTGACAGTCTGTAAAACACAACGTAATAATACCTGATATCCTAAAGAGTGGATATTTCTAGATTAGAACCATCAACGCCATCACATGTACTAATTTTCCTTGTCCACTGAGCCACAAAAGCTGCCTGACAGAGATGGATCATTCATCACACAATCATCTGCATAAATATGTACATTGTTATTCCTATGTTAAGTAAGGCATTCAGTGTATGATCAATTTCTATGTTACTGCTCTTGAGACTGCCTGGACTGCTGATATACCATTGATGATTTAATGTTAAAGCAGTTATTAGTGATGCTGCTGTGTTGGGGATTTGGGAACAACACCGTATGTTCTGCTGGGATACACAATAGTCTGAATATCATGCAAGCCCACTGTCTAATATTTCCCTTGACTGATGTACCAATAATCTGTTGCAGTAGGACTGCATGAATATTCTGTGCATGAGACCTAATGAATATTAAAGGAAACATGATAGTGGAATGGGTATCTGTAGTCCCATGTGGATGTTATTTTTGTCCAAATAACCCACTATATTTACTTGCATAAATGTAGCAGATCCATACATACAATGTCATATCATAATAATCCCTACAAATACTGTGCAGGTTAGAGACTTAACTTGCAAATGCAGCAGTTGGCAGCACTGTAGTTCAGGGATGACTCTGTTTGACAAGAGCAGTACACAACTAATACATGGATAGGTACAGTTGTGTGAGTTACCAGGCTTCAATATTAATATATGTATGTGAGTAGGAGTAAGGTGTCAGTACCTAGGTCCATAGTTTGTTAGTGGATGTGCAGTGTGTTGTCTCTTAGCCAAAGCCAGGGCATACTGAGCATTCCTACATCTGTCTACAGGGACATGAGCAGGGGGTTCCTCCTCTGCGTCCTCTTGTGACTGTGGCTGTGGTGACCTAGGTACTGGTGGGGGCTATGTATCCCTTCCCATTGTTGATCCTGCTGCAGCTGTTTCTACAGGATCAGATTATGTAGCATAACGCATACTGTGACTATATGTACACATGTGGCTGGAGAGTACTGCAGGGCTCCACCAGATATATCTAGGCACTGGAGCAGTGAATAAAGAAGTCCAAACACATGTTCTATGATGTTCCTAGTTTGTGCATGTGCCTCATTATGGAATTCTTCCTTGGGTGTGTGCGCATTTCTGATAGGTGTCGTCATCCATGGTTCCAGGGCGTAGCCAGCATCCCCCAGTAAATGGCCATGTAGGATGTCCCTCCTAGAAAATATCTGGTACAGCTGTGATGTGCACCAGATATGGGAGTCATGATAACTGCCAGGGCTGCCAGCACACACATTCAGGATAATCCCCTGGACATTGGACATGACCTGGAAGTTGATGGAGTTGTACCCCTTGCTGTTAATGTAGATTCTACCCTGCTCCCCTGGTGGTGTCTTGATGTGTACATGAGCGCAATCTACAGCACCCAGTACTTCAGGGTAGTGTGCTACATGGTAGGACTGTTGCATATTGCTGGCCCTCACATCAGAGGAGAGAGAGAAAGATATCTGCTCACTGGCATGTGGTAGCATAGTATCCAGGAACTGGTGGAGTATCCTGGATGCAGATGACTGTGACACCCCCATTATGCCCCCAGTTGGTCTTTGGTAAGTAACTGTAGCTAGTATTCTAAAGGCTACACATACCTTTGTTTCCATTGGGATGGATTCCCCTTCTTTGGCTCTGTGTCTGAGTTGAGGGTGGCAGAGCTCAGTGAGTTCTTGTAGTACGTCTTTGTCCTCCCTGTAGCACTCTACAATCTCCAGCTCATGTGGCTCCTGGAAGGTTACCTTGGGCCTGAACACTCTTTTACTTCTCTGCCTATGCCTGTTGTCAGCTGCACCAGCAGCACTGACTACAATATCTAGTACATACAGATGTAACAGTCCTGCAGCAGACCCTAGCACTATCTCAGTTAAAAGTCCCAAGTCTGTCATCCAATGGTCCAGTGTATTGGGAAATATCAGAATGTAAGGTGTATGCATACTTTATACAGGTCTACCGTATGTCCAGAATGTGTGATTGGCTAACTATGATGCATTTCAACAGTCTACAATGTAATTAACATCATTTAATGGCCCTATTTTAGTGTGCAATGGGGCACAGAGTGCCGTGCGGTGAAGCATAGCTTATACAATATAATAAATATTCATTCAATATATCTGCTTTACAATCAGTACTGCCTATGTCATCACTGTCACATGTGTACCATGCTCGCATGAACCCATTAAGCTATGCACCCCACTACACAGCATAGCTTATATAACAGTCAAAATTAATAATTGAATACATCTGGTTTTAATATCTTGCTGCCTATGTCATCACTGTCCCCTGGGTGGTCTTTCCAAGTGAACGTGCTCAGCTAGGCAGCTCACCGAGAAAATATGTGCACTGCAGCTTAAAAAAGCCTAGAAGTAACAGGCCACAACCCCTGATGTCAGCCAATATCCAGTGTAAATATCAACATAGGCTGAGAGCCTAGTGGCCATGCAGACATTATTACTCCTTTTTGCTGTTCAATAAATCCACTTAATTTGCATACATAACCATGCTGACAGCCTGGAAGCTACATGGTTCATAGCTGTATGACCTTAGCAACAGCAGGAATGCACCACTATATGCACCCAACACAAGGTCCTATAATACATTTCTGTCAAATATTATAAAATCCTTTTTTTTACCTTTTGTTTATTTTTCTGTTAAGCATGTTTGTGCCCTGTAGGGCAGACATGCTGAGATTATTAGAAAAAAATATTAAAAATATTAATTTGACTTATCCCCTTCCTCTTTCTGACATACACAACCACACTTTTGCTCATATGTGTATGTGGTATAACATTTTCAGGAGATTTATGACCATGTTTCTGCAGGTTTACATCTCCTTTTTTCTGTGTAGATTCCTGTACATGGAATTTTTCTGTGTACACTACAGACACTGAAACAGAGTCTGCACAGATATCTTTCTGCTTGTTGGATCACTCAACCTGCCTCATTTGAATAAGATTCATCTGCTTATGAGGCAATTTGAATGCCATGGAATTTTCCCTGTTTGCACGTGCATATGCTCCACTAAGCAGCACTTACTGAATCTAAAAATGTTCAAAGGTTTATAGGTAGGTACTAGGCTATTGGCCCTAGGGCCTATATAAGCCAAGCAAAAAAGGTACCCTGGCTGTCACCACCCAAGAAAATTATTTTCCTGTGCCCCAGTCGAGCAGAGCCACAGAAGTGATCCCCATGGTGAATTTCCTATTTCCCATCCAATCATCAAGATTTTTCTTGAAGAGTGCTAATGAGGAGCTTTGTTTGACATAGATAGGTAGTTTGTTCCAGAGTATGGGAAGTCTCTGGGACAGGAATCTATCCCTCCAGCATGTTCTGTTTATTGTGGTGACAAGGTTTAGGTCCCTAGAGCATGTATCTCAGAGGGATTGGGATTTCTTTAAGTGGAGCATGTCCAACAGCTCTGGGTTTGGTATAGATTTGTATGTTAGGCAGAGATCACTTCTGAGTAGGTGATATGCGACTGAGTAAAGCTGGAGTTTTTTGAGACGGTCTATGTAGGGTATCTGGTTGAGGCCGGTAATCCTCTTTGTGAGATATTTATGTGGCCTTTCCAGTTGCTGTAAATGTCTTGTGAGGTATATACCAAAAGGGGAGTTGTACTTTATAATGGGTCTAATGAGTGACAGGTAGAGGGGAACAATGACCTCTTTTTTTCTGGATGAGAAACCTTTTGTGATGAGGTGTGCCACATAGAAGGATTTCCTGACAATTGTGGCAATGTGATTAGCAAAGGAGAGACTACTGTCCACCTGCACCCCAAGATCTCTTATCACACTTTCGGTGTTAAGTAGACTGCCGCGTATGTGGTAGTTCATGGGTACAGAATTTTTACCAATGGGGATGACAATGCACTTTTTAGCATTGAGCTTGAGGCCATGGCTTTGGCACCAGGCATCTGTCTTAGTGAAGCCTTTTTGTAGGATGTCCACATCGTTAGAAGTTTTGATTATGGCTCCTAGTTTGCAGTCATCTGTGAACTTCGTTAGCTAAAGACCTTCTGTGTTAGCCTGTACTTCAGAGAAGTGGATACCAAACAGGAGAGGACCCATGACTGATACCAAACAGGAGAGGACCCAGGACTGAACCCTGTTGTGCTCCACTTGTCAGAGGTCTGAAGTCGTATTTGGAGTCTGCTACTTTCACAGTGTGGGTTTTGACAGTGAGCCAATTGGCAACCCATCTTGTGACATAGGGATTTATACATAGTTTAGTGAGTTTATCTATAATTCCAGAGTGGGGGATGGTGTCAAAAGCCTTGGCGAGATCTAAATAGGCTGTGTGAACCACCTTACCCTCGTTTACGGCTTTGTTGACTGCTTCAAAGAAGTCTTTCAGGTATAGGAGACATGAGCTTCCTTTTACAAACCCGAACTGGGTGGAGTCCAGAGTTTGGAGATTACCAATGTCTTTGTTTATAAGTTCCATGATGATACATTCCATGGCCTTGCAGACCAGGCTTGTCAGGCTAATGGAGCGGTAGTTCCCAGGTTCCATGGTGGCTCCCCCTTTGTGGAGTGTGATAACCGTCGATGTTTGCCATTCAGTGGGCACAAAGCCTGAGGTGAGGCTATGACTGAACATGGTACTTAGGTGAGGTCCCAGTTCATTCTGCAGTTCATGTAGAATGCAGCCTGGGATGTTATCATGTCCCATGGATGCTTGTTCTTGGCTTTGGAGAGTGTGTTTTTTTCCTGTGCAGCCGTGATTGCAGGAACATTGCATTCTTCCAGTATTGAGATGGGCCCTTTAGAGGGTGAAAGGGGGTAAAGTTAGCACTGAACCTATCTGCTAGGATGTTGGCAATATCAGTTGGTTCTGTATATTTAGTGTCATTGTACTGTAACTCAGAGCAGATCTGAGTGTTGGCATTGAGATTCTTGACATAGCTATAGAATGCTTTGTGGTTGTCTTTAGAATCAGTGGCAATTTTGTTTTCGTAACTAGATTTGGAGGATTTTATGAGGGATCTCAACTTCTTACTGAGGCTGACCAGGGAGTTCCTCCAATCATGGGATTTTACTCTTTTTTGCAACAGTTTCTTTCTTCTGTTGTAGAGTTTGTTTATGGCTGGGGACCACTAGATTGGCTTCATTTTTTTGGAGGATAGCATCTTGGTTCTGTTAGGCATAGCATGATCCATGCACTTGTGTAAGTGCTTATAAAGTGCATTTGTGTAGGATTCAGCAGTCGTACCTCTATTGTCCATCTGCAAGGGTGTTGTGAAGTTTGCCACTTCTGTCTTAAGAAGTGTGAAGTTGGCTTTGGAGAAAGTTTTACGGTGGTTTCCCTAATGGGGGGTGGGGGCAGGATGTGGATGTCTAGGGTGATTAGCTTATGGTCAGATCTGACCAACAAGGAATTGACCGCTGGTGTGGAACACTGGTCAACCATGTTGGTAATGACCAGGTCTAGGATACTGCTCCCTGGTAGGGGTGCGGATAAGTTGATTTAAGGCATTGGAATTCATGAATTCCAGAAAATGTTGAGCAAAAGAGTTAGTACAGGAGTAGTTTTCCCAGTTAATGGTGGGGTAGTTGAAATCACCCATTATTAGCATGTTGGGTTGTACCCTAATATTTTCCAGTGTATCAAGAAATGAGGAGTGGGAATCCTGGGGCATGGTGCGGAATCTGTAGCAAGCTACAATTTGGATTGTGGTCTTGCCCAGAGTTAGCTGCACTTGGATAATCTCGGATGCATTATGCTGAGCAACTAGTCTAGATTTGTGGATATCCTTAATGAATATGGACACACCTCCGCCTTTAGTTTTTTGGTCCAGGATAGGTGGCCGAAAGGTGTGGTATGAATTATAGCCTGGTAATGCAGGGGTGCTCTCTGGAGCCTTGAACCAGGTCACTGTTACAGCACAGATGTCGATGTTCTCCATTTTAAGGAGTGCCTTGAGTGAGTGCATTTTGAGGTTTAGACTTCTAGCATTGAGTAGCATTACTTACAGTGGTGAATTTGTCATTTGAACCTTGCCTAAAAAGGCTCTATAGGGGTGGTGAGAGCCTTAGCTAGTATCTGGAATCCCAAGGGCGACAGGTGCAGGCCATCTCTGGCAAAGCATCATGGTCTGTCGATCATATCATCCCAGGCAGACAGATACTGGATCCCCTTAGAATGACACCAGAAGCTTAGCCAATTGTTGAAGTCAATTATTTTGTCCTTGTACTGTGGTATCATTCTGGGTGATGGCAGGATGCTTCTCAGGGCTAGGGTCATACCTGCCTGGGCTACAAGATTGGAGAGTTCCTCCATGTCTCTTTTCATGTAGCCCAGGGAGGTATGTCTTAGGTCATTCACACCAACATGGACAATGACAGAGTCATATTTGTACTTGTTGTGGAGTGACCTGAGTGTGTGCATTATGTGATGGATCCTGGCACCCAACAGGCAGCTGACAGAACTTTCTCCTTGTTTATCCTGGTGAATGGAACATCAGTGTGCCTGACTATAGACTACAGTAGCAAATGAGCAAACTGATTTAAACAAATTAACCAATTAACCAATAAAAAGCTGAAAACTGAGACCTGTTCCAGCAGTCTTTGATCAGACGAGTTCTAACTGCACACTCCTGCCAACAGAGTGCAGGGGAACCTTCTCCGAAAAAAGATGGCCTGGATTAGTGCTCAAGTTATACAAATAAAACTAGATTCAGCAGGTCTGAATCTGGTCTACGCTACAGCAAACAAGCCATATCAGTTTCAGAAATAAGCAGTTCAAATAAACAGGCACAATAAGCCTTAACCAGAAACTCCCAGCTCAAAAGGGCAGAATCTACCCTCTCCTTCCACAAGAGTGCAGACCACACCTTCTTAATGTAAAATAACTGGCCTGAATCCCAAGTCCTTAAACCAGAACCAATACACTTTTAGAATAAAAGACATTAAGCCTTCAATCAGCAACTCCCAACTTAGAAGGATGTAGGCTACCTGTCCTGCCACAACAGCACAGACCACAAACCTTCTTAATGTAAAACAACTGGTCTGAAGCCCAAGTGCTTAGACCAAAGGCTTAGAATAACAGTTACAATTTAATCAGGCTACTAATAAGCAGTGATAAATACAGCAGAATAAATACACTTGAGTACTTTTAAGAAGAGGCAAAACAAAATAAATTAGGAAGACATACAAATACAGTAAAAGCAGATGAATAAAGTGCAATTTATTTGTTAGTAAAGTGCAAGGAGTAAGGAAGGAGGGGCAGAAAGTAATTCAAGGTTAAGAACCTAAGTGGGTTGGCCTTCTCAAATGTTCTTTCTGTATTAAGTAGAGTAAACACTAGACTGGGAGAGGTGTCCCAGATCAAATTTACAGTAGGGGTGGGCAACTGCAAAGCCACCAACAAACACCAGAAGAATAGGGTGGGGGGAACAGTTTCAGGACAGATGAGAAGCAGAAAATAGTGACAGAAAATATATAAAACAATTCAGTCAGGCTATAAAATAGTTCAGTCAGGCCAAATTAATACAATGCAGAAACTCTGAAAGGTTAAAATGCCCAGAAAATATACTTAATCAGCGATATATTCCCAGATTGTTTGAAAATCACACACCAGCCAGACATCAGGAGTTTCCAACAGTGTATGTTCATGCCCATGTAGGCAGCGTGGTGTGATACCTACATGAAAAACAATCATGTAGGGTTTCTTGAATTACTCCCAAAATGTATATTTATAGTTTAGCATATCTTTCTATCTGTAAACATGTTTTATTCATTTCTTAAGTGATCCTGTTCACCCGAGCTGTGCCTGCGATTGGTTAATTGAGATCAATGCACTACTCCACTAAAAAAATATAAATAAAAATACGCACACACACATACACACACACACACACACACACACACACACACACACACACACACACACACACACATTATATACATACAGATAGACAGAGACACTTAATTAAAATACCATACATGCCTTTAGTGCTGAAGGCTGTGGGTTCTATTCCCACACCAGGTAGCTGGATTACTGACACTACAGTGCAGTATAAGGAGGGGTACTGCACTTCTGAGCGTGCCATCTTTTGGATGAGATGCCAAACTCAGACCCCATCTTCTTGAGTTGGAGATAGCTCAGGTGAATGTAAAAGATCCAGCATCACCTATTAAAAAGAGTAGGTGTTCTTGATTTAAAACATTATGTACAATATTATGTACTAACTTGCATATTTACAAATTTATACAGTGTACAAATTTCCATTCCTTTCCATTATTGTCAAGCAATCATAGAAATTATTATGTTAAGCCTTCATTATCTTATTTGAACCCAATGCCTTTTTCCACAACCCTTTTTTTTCTAAAAATTATTATTAGTTTCCATTTACATTTCATTTAGCATTTCATTCCAAGTGGTCCACACAACACAAAATACTCTTTTAGCTATTTTACTAACACATTCCTTATTATTATGGCTATAATATCCAGACATAATCATATCCATATTTATTTAATTTACCTTCTTTATATTTTCAAAGACGTTTTCTTTATCCAGCTCTTTCGACAATTTTCAACCTTTATACATTGGAATAAAACATGTTCTGTAGTTTCATTTTTACCAAAATGTATACAAACATTTTTACTGATTTTTTTATATGGAATATTTCTCTTTACTGGTAATTTATTAATACCTAATTTCCATAAAAAATCTTCACATTCTACTTGTTTTTGTACTTTTATAGCTTTAACTTTTTCACCAATTAGCTCAGCCCAAAGATTTATATAATATTATCTCATATTTTTGTACTTTACTTTTCTGTCATTTTTTATTTCAATTTTTATTTCCATAAAAGTTTTTTTCTCTTGATAGCATCTCAGTATTTAATTTAAACATGTTTTTCCTCTTTTGAAAATGTTAACATATTCCAGTGCTGCTTATATTTGCATTTTAGTTAATTTTTTACTATTTTTTATTTTCCTTATTTATCCAAAACAAAGTATACAGAGAAAGTGGTTGGTGAAGAAGAAGTGGGATTGTCAGAGCGATGAAGAAAGTTGACAGGAATACAAGGAGATGAGGTGTATGGTGAAGATAGAGGTGGCGAAGTCTAAGGATAAGGCGTATGGCAAGTTGTATGAAAGATTGAACACTGAGGAGGGAGAAAATGACCTGTACCAATTAGTTAGACAGGGGGACCAAGCTGGGAAAGTTGTGCAGCAGGTTAGTGTGATAAAGCTAAAGAGGGAAATGTACTCACATGTGAGGAGATTATGTTGAGCAGATGGAAAGAGTCCTTTGAGGGGCTGATGAATGAAGAGAATAACAGAGAGAAGGTTGGATGATGTGGGATAGTGAATCAGGAAGTGCAACAGATTAGCAAGGAGGAAGTAATGGCAGCTATGAAGAGGATGAAAAATGGAAGCACTGTTGGTCCAGATGACATAGCTGTGGATTCATGGAGGTTTTTAGGGGAGATGGCAGTGAATTTTTTAACCAGATTGTTTATCAGAATCTTGGAAAATGTAAGGATGCCTGAGGAGAGAAAAAGAAGTGCATTGGTACCAATTTTTAAGAATAAGGCTGATGTGCAGAGCTGTGGAAACTACAGAGGGATAAACTTTATCAGCCACATCATGAAGTTATGGGAAAGAGTAGTGGAAGCTAGATTAAGAAGGGAGGTGATGATTAATGAACAGCAGTATGGTTTCATGCCAGGAAAGAGTACTACAGATGCAATGTTTGCACTGAGGGTGTTGATGGAGAAGTATAGAGAAGATCAGAAGGAGTTACATTGTGTCTGTGGACTTAGAGAAAGCATATGACTGGGTGCCTAGAGAGGTGTTGTGGTATTGTATGAGGAAGTCAGGAGTGGCAGAGAAGTATGTAAGAGTGGTACAGGATATGTGCAAGGGCAGTGTGACAGTGGTGAGATCTGTGGTAGGAGTGACAGATGCATTCAACGTGGAGGTGGGATTACATCAAGGATCAGCTGTGAGCCCTTTCTTATTTGCAGTGGTGAAGGACAGGTTGACAGATGAGATCAGGCAGGAGTCCCCATGGACTATGATGTTTGTGGATGACATTGTGATTTGTAGTGAGACTAGGGAACAGGTAGAAGAGACCCTGGAGAGGTGGAGATATGCTCTAGAGAGGAGAGGAATGAAGGTCAGCATGACTAAGACATCATATATGTGTGCAAATAAGAGGGAGGCAGTAGAGTTGGTCAAGATGGATGAGTTTAAATACTTGTGATCAATAGTTCAGAGTAATGGTGAGTGTGGAAGAGAGGTAAAGAACAGAGTGCAGGCAGGGTGGAGTGGGTAGAGAAGAGTATCAAGACTGATTTCTGACAGACGAGTACCAGTAAGAGTGAAAGGGAAGGTCTACAAGATGGTAATGAGACCAGCTTTATTATATGGGTTGGATACAGTGGCACTGAAGAAAAGACAGGAATCAAAGTTGGAGATGGAAGAGTTAAAGATATTAAGATTTGCACTGGGTGTGACAAGGTTAGACAGGATTAGAAATTAGTATATTAGAAGGTCAGTTCATGTTGAATGGTTGGGAGGCAAAGCCAGAGAGGAAAGACTGAGTTGGTTTGGAAATGTGCTGAGGAAAGATGCTGGGTATATTGGGTGAAGGATGCTAAGATGGAGCTGCCAGGTAAGTGAAAAACAGGAAAGCCTAAGATAAGGTTTATGGATGTGGAAAGAGAGAGGACATGCAGGTGGTTGGTGTGACAGAGCAAGATGCAGAGGACAGGAAGAAATGGAAACAGATGAGCTGCTTTGGTGACCCCTAATGAGAGCAGCCAAAAGAAAAAGAAGATGTATCCAAAACAAAGCTGTATTTAAATTCAAAGAACCAGCATAAACATTTGAGTTTATTAATCCTAAACCTTCATCTTCCCTGACCTTGTATAAATCCCACTCTTCACTGGATTCAATCTTGAACCATAAAGAAAAAAATACTAAAAATATGTATTTTTAATATATTATTGTCAACATACAGACACTAGCTAAATAGACAATATTTCCCAGTATAACTGAATTAATCAAATGCACCTTTTTATTAAATGATAGCTTGTATGTTTTCTGAAAACAACAAAGCTCTTTATTTCATCAAGTATCCTAGTCCATTTTTCCTCACTTATATTTCTACCCATGAATTTTATTCCTAGTACAGAAATTTCTTTCATTGAGAAAGATACTCCTCATATATTTACTATATCACCCAGTTATTTACTTTTTCTTTATTAAAGTCATGTCTATTATATTGAATTTAGTATATCACCCAGTCATTTACTTTGTCTTTATTTAAACTTATGCCTAAACATTGACGTATAGAATACATAACTTCTTTCATCTGGAATTAGTTTCTCATTATCGGCATAATATCATATTCATAAGTAAAAACCTCTCATATGCAAATTTATATCTCTGAGTAATACAGTCATAAATAATGCAAATAATATATTACTCATAGGACATCCCTGACATGGGTCTACTTTGAAAGCTCAAAGTTTCAAAACTTTGAATGGGCTATGCCCCCCTCACCCCCTGATAATTAAATATACCTACTATGAGTTCACACTACAGTGAGGAAAATGGTAAATTTTCCATTCTGCTCTGTATGGCAATCTACATGTTAAACCGTGCAAAGTTTCAAAACTTTGATCTTATGGTCTTGACCATAAGAAATTCAAAGTTTTGGAACTTTGAGGTTTAGAAGTAGATCCCTCCCCAACATATGCCATTATTTGACTTTCTTTGCTTAACCAAGTATTCTCTAAAATTTTTACTTTACTTTTATATATGCAGAACAACATACATTATTAATTTTCTTACTAATGTTATACTCTTCCATAATTGCCCACAAAAATTCATGTTGTGCTGTACCAAAAACTTTATTTATGTCTCCTATTATGATCTTGGTCTCATCAGTCCTGTTTATAATATCATCCTGAATTTTCATCACTATGAATAATAATTCCTGACATCCTTTTCCTTTTAAACTATATATCCTATCTTTCATAATACTTTTTATTTTACTTTCCATTCTTTTCTAAATTGCTTTTCATATAAATCTTATAATTTGTATTGCTCAATACTATAGGTCTACAATTTTCACTTTTATTTTGTCTTCCCTTTTCCATACCACTGCTTAAATCCTTATACGTAAACCCTTCATTTAACCACTTGTTCATAACTTTTAAGAAGTATTTTTCTGCTGATCTGTACAATTCTTATAAACTTGATATCCATCTGATCCTGAGCTTGAATGTAAATTAGCATGTTTAAGTACCTTATCTAATTCATGTAAGGAAATCTAATTTTCCACATCCTTATTTCTTGCTCTGTCATTTTTTACATGCCATTGTTTTTTGTACTTTTTTTCTACCTTGGGACATTTTCTTTGCATACTTTATTATGACATTTATAATTTGTTCCTGAGATCTTCTTACATCTCCTTTATCATCTTTAATTTCTCTCATTAGACTAGTAGTCTCTTTAACTACACTACTAGCATAATCTGATACCTTTTAAATAATATAATTGCATAAATAATAATTCCTTAATTTTCTCCTGATTCTTTTCATAAATTTTCTATTTTATCACATATTTCCTTTTGTTCCCTTCCAAATCCTTTAACACATACATCTACATTGTTTTATAATTTATTTTTCAATGTTTCTTATTACTGACTTCCATTCTAAAAAAAAAATGTTTCTTTCTTCCAAAGCTAGCCACTCAGACTAGTTTTTATAACACACTCTAGTATAAATGCGATACTTATTTTTTTTCCATTTTCATCCCATAATTTCTTATTTTTTATTCCTTTTCTCAGTCTAATGGTGGTGCAGCGGTTAGCGTTGCCACCTCACAGCAAGAGGTTCTCCGGTTTGGTCCTTGGCTGGGGTGCCTTCTGTGTGGAGTCTGCATGTCCTCCCTGTGGTTGCGTGGATTTCCTCCAGGTGCTCCTGTTTCCTCCCAATTCCCAAAGACATGCTGTAGGTGGATTGGACACTCTAAATTGGCCCTAGGTGTGAGTGTGTGCATGTGTGTGCCTCCTGTGGAAGGTTGGGTGCCAGGCTGGCAACTTGACACCATAAATCTCCACTGCCAATCATGAGCGGACAAGGTGATCCGCTGCGGTTACCCCTGACTGGGAAAAGCTGAAAGAAGAAGAAAGAAGAAGACTATACATATGGCTTGGTAATTTGTAAAGCCTGCTACAAGTGTCTCTCCCTTTAAACTTAGTGATATAATAAAAAATCTATTACAATCTTATACATGCCTTGACCCACAAATTATTATTCCAAATTCAGTAATTTCCTTAACATCATTTCCTCTCTTCTTTTTTGTATCAAATCAAAATCTCCCTTTAATGTTATATTCATGTTAAGTACCACATGTAACACAGGCATATAGTACCATAATTCTATACACCTGATTATGCCATTTGAGATCTATAGTAGTTAATCTCCCCATTTTTTGCCAGTGTTATGTTCAATATTTTCATTGACTTTCTACAAAGTACAACTATGCTTGAACATAATTCCTTTTCTAGGTTCCATATTGTATCTCCACCCCAAAGTTTTTTTGTTTGTAAACACTCTTCTTATGTCAAAAAACCTTACATCTTCCAATATTATTACACCAACATCACACCTACCATACCAATTAAGGATGTCTATTTTTGTACTTATAGTTTTGATACTATTTACATTTACTGAATGCACTGTAAAGTGGTCATTATGTCTATGTTGTAGCTTACTAGAAATTATGTAAATATGAAGTATTTATCTTATTTGCTTCATCCATTTCCTTTTCTTTTCTATTTTACACATATCCTTTCAAACTTTCTTTATCTGTCTCTTACTGTTTTGCCAAGAGAAATGTTTTGCCTTTCACTATTTTCCAATTTACATCTTTCTCATCATTTATTTCAGAACCTTCTTCTATATTATCTTCTGTTTCATTTCTTTCTTTACCCTTATCTTTATTTTTACTCTGGTCTTGTCTCCATATTTCCTCTTTATCTTTTATTGGGACTGTTTTGTCTCTTCATATGCTGTCCTCAATTTTGTTTTCTTTTGTTTTCTTCTTCTTCATCCCTTTTCTCTAGATTACAACACATCCATAAATGACCAAGTCTGTTACAGTTATAGCATTTCAATTTATAATTTTTTTTGCATCATTTATTTTATTATTTATGACCTGTTTCCCCACAAATATAACATTTGCTGTTATCACAATTACTTATTAAATGGTAATCTTTTCCACAGAAAAAAAAAAATTTTTTCTGGTTGTCCCCATTATTTTATAAAATCCCTGCATACATATACACATCATATAACATAATCTGATATATAATATATAATAATATAATAATCATTATAATAATTATTATATTAATATATAATATGTAATGTGGGTCTATATTATATCATCGACTGCTTAGCTTGTTGAACTCTGAAATGTCGACAGTTGAGGGTCAAAAACTTACAATCTCGAATGGCCGATTAAGTGAATTCTTTCATTGGGAACAAATTTGTTTGACCATGCCAAACTAGCATAAACTTCCAAGCCATAACAAAGTGGGGGCTTCACCCCCCATACCCCCCTAACTAAATATACCAACTCTGAGATCGCTCTACATTGGGGAAAGGGCAAATTCCTGATAATGGCCAAGCAAATTCTTTCCTGATGAAAGAATTCACTTAACTGGCCATTTGAGATTGTAAGTTTTCTACCCTTAGCTGTTGACGTTTCGGCATTCGACAAGCTAAGTGGTTGATGATATAATATAGACCTGATAACCTATATATATATATATATATATATATATATATATATATATATATATATATATATATATATAACGTCTTGTAACGTCTGAGGAAGCGAGCAGTTTGCTCGTGAAAGCGCTAACGTTTGTGCACATTAAACCTGGTTTTAACATTGGATCTATCGTTTTTGATTTCTACCACTCCTGCTTTATTTAAACGTGCTATATTTCAGTATTGTGAACTAACTGGATACTACTCTGGTTTCTCTGTTCGTTTGGGCTTGAAGCTGCTATATATATATATATATATATATATATATATATATATATATATATATATATATATATATATACATTTATCATACTAGGGATGCAAACAATTTTTTCTGTCCCCATTTTCAATACAGTATGACAATCCCATCCCTCAATCCATAATCACCTGTTATCATAGACTTTGCTAATGTCCATAACGTGTTTACAAAGTTTGCTTAAATCTCTCTTTAGAGAATCTTTTTTCACCTTCAGTTTGAAATTGAACATGTACTTTCTTTCTTGTTTCTCTGTGAAATGCTTTAATTACATAAAAATTCCATGGATTACAGTTCTTTTTCTTCCCATACCTCCCAAAAACTTTCCAGAACCCAACCAGTCTAAAAAATAATGTCACAAAATGTATTTTTATGAATATGAATAAAAACTCTTATCCCTGAGTCTTCACTGCCAATGAGACCATTAAATCTTTCCAGATGTCATACCTCTCCACTTATTTTTCTTGTTTGTTATGACTTCTCACCATAAACTTCCTTTGATTATTGACATTTCCTCTCCTCTGTTCATCTCTCATCACTTTCACTGCAGTTTCTTCTCTCAACATATGATTTTTTTTGTCTGGCCATCTTCTTTCAAAATAACTTCTCATGACTCTCACTGAATTTTGTCCATAATTTCAACCCATTAAACATCTTTTCCACTTTCTGGCTTACTCTACAACAGCAGTTCAACCAAAATATCATCTCAGAGCTCTACTGAATGGAGGGTTGTAATAACATACTCATCATTGGTTTGAACTTTTGCTTCTGATGAAACAAATTCTGCTGAAACAGCTCTTCAGAATCTTGTAGAGCTTCAAACACTGCACTAGCATTCACCTCTGTGCTATCCACCATCTTGTATCACCTTGAATGCTCTTATCCCCACTGCCATTGTGCTATGGATGGGACAAGTACTCTCCTAATAAGTAGGGTAAGTTCCCTGATGCCCTGTTCAAATTTCCCTTAGTAGTGTAAATACCACCTCGGGTCTCTGCTGAAAAGAGGCTACTAGCCTAAAGGAACTAACCCAATCAACAAAGGATAAATTAAAAAAAGAAAATATATATAGAATATTTATAAAAAATAAATAACACTTGTTCCTGCACTTGTAACATTTCACGTCTGATATTTATTCCAGTTTCAGTTAGGGTATCTGAGTCACTTGAGGCAGCCTGAACCAATAGAAACATCTCCTCACTGCTCTGTAGAGCAGGCTTGGGATCTCTTTTTCAATTAATGTTTCTGCTTTGTATATCAATTTATTGTTCGTTTGAGCTGCATAATGCTGACTTTTTTTGAAAATAGCCCAGTGATAGAGTAAGCCAAATTCTTTTCTTTTTCACTCACTGGAACTAGGAAAGACTCAGAACTTTGCACAATACTATGTGAGGAGTTTGTGATCCAGTTAAAAATATAATTAAATAAAACTAGACTTTAAAAAAGTGAAATGAAAAAAAAAAAGTAAAACATACTCAGTGCCATGAACTGTCCCTGATGAGCACATTAAATAATTGACACTTTCTATTATATATATATACAGCCTGCCATTTTGGGGTAGGAAATTATATAGTTATATATTTCCATAGGTTCATAGGTTCATAGGTAGGTACTAGGCTATCGACCCAAGCGCCCATGCAAGCCTAGCCAACAAGGTTCCCTGGCTTACACCACCCAAGAAAGTTATTTTCCTGTGCCACTGATGAGCAGAGACACAGAAGTGATCCCCGGGGTGTATTTCCTATTTCCCATCCGCTAATCAAGATTTTTCTTGAAGAGTGTTAATGAAGAACTTTGCTTGACATAGATAGGTAGCCTGTTCCAGAGTATGGGAAGTCTCTGGGATAGGAATCTATCCCTCCAGCATGTCCTGTTTATTGTGGTGACAAAGTTTAGGTCCCTAGAGCGTGTAGCTCGGAGGGATTGGGATTTCTTTAGGTGTAGCATGTCCAACAGCTCTGGGTTTGACATAGCTTTATATGTTAGGCAGAGATCACTTCTGAGTAGGTGATATGCTATGGAGTAAAGCTGGAGTTTTTTGAGGCAGTCAGTGTAGGGCATTTGTTTGAGTCCAGTAATCCTCTTTGTGAGGTACTTCTGTGGCCTTTCCAGCTGCTGCAGATGTCTTGTGAGGTACATTCCAAAAGGGGCATTGTACTCTATAATGGGTCTAATGACTGATGAGTAGAGGGTAATGATTACCTCTTTTTTCCTGGACGAGAACCCTTTTATGATGAGGTGTGCCACGTAGAAGGACTTCCTGACTATTGTGGCGATGTGACTATCAAAGGAGAGACTACTGTCCACCTGGGTCCCAAGGTCTCTTATCACGCATTCAGTGTTAAGTAGATTGCTGCCTATGTGGTAGTTCATGGGTACAGAGTTTTTATCAAAGGGGATGACACTGCACTTTTTGGCATTGAGCTTGAGGCCATGGCTCTAACACCAGGCATCTGTCTCAGAGAGGCCCTTCTGTAGGATATTCACATCATTTGGGGACTTGACTATGGCTCCTAGCTTGCAGCCATCTGTGAACTTCATTAGCCAGAGGCCTTCTGTGTTAGCCTGTACTTCAGAGAAGTAGATACCAAACAGGAGCGGTCCCAGGACGGAACCCTGTGGTACTCCACTTGTCACTGGTTTCAGGTCAGATTTGGAGTCTGCAACTTTTACAGTGTAGGTTCTGTCAATGAGCCAGTTGGCAACCCATCTTGTGACATAGGGATTTATGCCTAGTTTATTGAGTTTAGCTATAATTCCAGAATGGGGGATGGTGTCGAAAGCCTTGGCAAGGTCTAGATAGGCTGTGTGAACCACTTTACCCTCATCTACGGCTTTGGTAACTGCCTCAAAGAAGTCGATCAGGTTCAGGAGGCATGATCTGCCTTTCACAAACCCGAACTGGGTGGGATCCAGAGTTTGGAGGTTACCAATGTCTTTGTTTATGAGTTCCATGATGATACGTTCCATGGCTTTGCAGACCAGGCTCGTCAGGCTAATAGGTCTATAGTTCCCAGAATCAGTGGTGGCTCCCCCTTTGTGGAGTGGGATAACTGTTGCTGTGCGCCATTCAATGGGCACAAAGCCTGATGCGAGGCTATTATTGAACATGGTGCTTAAGTGGGGAGCCAGTTCATTCTGAAGTTCGTGTAAAACGCAGCCTGGGATGTTGTCCGGTCCCTTGGATGCTGTGGTTTTGGCTTTAGAGTGCAGCTTTCACCTGCGTAGTTGTGATTACAGGGACTCTGCAGTCTTCCTCTATAGATATGGGCCCTTTAGGGGGTGATGGGGGTAAAGTTAGCACTGAACCTATCTGCCAGGATGTTGGCAATATCAGTTGGTTCTGTAATTTTCATGCCTTTGTGCTGTAACTCATAGCAGATCTGGGTGTTGCCATTGAGATTCTTGACATAGCTATAGAATGCTTTGTGGTTGTCCTTGGAATTAGTGGCATTTTTATTTTTGTAGCTAGCTTTGGAGGATCTTATAAGGGATCTCAACTTCTTACTGAGGCTGACCAGGGAGCTCCTCCACTCATGGGATTTTACTCTCTTTTGCAACAGTTTCTTCCTTCTGTTGTACAGTTTGTTTATGACAGGGGACCACCAGATTGGCTTCCTTTTTTTGGAGGATAGCATCTTGGTTCTGTTTTGGATAGCACGATCCATGCACTCATGTAGGTGCTTATAGAGCGCATTTGTGTAGGATTCTGCAGTTGTAACTGTATTGTCCATCTGCATGGGTGTCATGAAGTTCACTACTTCTGTCTTAAGAAGCATGAAGTTGGCTTTGGAGAAATTTCTTACTGTGGTTTCCTTAATGGGGGGTGGGGGTGGGATGTGGATATCGAGGGTGATTAGCTTATGGTCAGATTGGACCAACGAGGAGTTGACTTCAGGTGTGGAACACCGGTCACTCATGTTGGTAATGACTAGGTCTAGGATATTGTTGCCCCTGGTGGGGGTGTGGATAAGTTGATCTAGGGCATTGGAGTTTATGAATTCCAGAAAGCGTTGCGCTAAGGAGTTAGTACATGAGTAGTTTTCCCAGTTAATGGTGGGATAGTTGAAGTCGCCCATTATTAGGGTGTTTGGTTGAACCCTAATATTTTCCAGTACATCAAGAAAAGAGAAGTGGGAATCCTGGGGCATGGCGGGGGATCTGTAGCAAGCTACAATTTGGATTGCAGTTTTTCCAAGACTTAGTTGCACTTGGATAACCTCGGATGCATTATGCTGAGCAACTAGCCTGGAGGTGTGGATATCCTTAATGAATATGGACACACCTCCACCTTTGGTGTTTCGGTCCAGGTTAGATGACCGAAAAGTGTTGTACGAGTTATAGCCTGATAGTGCAGGGGTGCTCTCTGGAGCCTTGAACCAGGTCTCAGTCACTGCACAGATATCGATCTTCTCCATTTTAAGGAGTACCTCGAGTGAGTGCATTTTGAAATTTAGACTTCTAGCATTGAGTAGCATTACCCTCAGTTTTTGCTTACCTGTTCCTGTTAGGGTGGTGAATTTGTTACTTGAACGCTGCCTAAAAAAGGCACTATAGGGGCAGCAAGAACCTTTGCCAGTATCTGTAATCCTAGGGGTGACAGGTGCAGGCCATCTGTGGCAAAGCATTGTGGTCTGTCAACCATGTCATCCCACGCTGGCAGATACTGGATCCCCTTTGAATGACACCAGAAGCTTAGCCAATTGTTGAAATCAATAATTTTGTCCTTGTACTGCGGTATCATTCTGTGCGATGGCAGAATGCTACTCAGGGCTAGGGTCATACCTGCCTGGGCTACAATATCGCAGAGCTCTTCCATGTCTCTTTTCATGTAGTCCAGGGAGGTACATCTCAGGTCATTCACACCAACATGGACAATGACAGAGTCATAACCAAATCAAAATAGACCGGTGAATAGCAGCTCTACTTTCCAAACAAAAGTTATTTATTGTAAAACACTTTCTCTAGCGCCTCAGCTGTAGCCTTTACAGAGTAAAAAACCTGATTACTTAAAAAATGTATGTTAGATACGAGCAAACTTGAAGTTAATAGTGTTTTTATGCCTCCTAATAAGAATTTGTGCATACAGTGTTTTAATAATGTCTTACATTTAATAATAGACAAAGAATTCAGTGAGTTTGAGACCATGTATAAAAGTTACAACTTGACTAAGTTAGAATGGATTAAACTTCAAAATATGAGTAAAAAATGATGAAATAGTTTGTAAACTGTCAGACAAAGGGGGTAAACTGGTGGTGATGAATTCTAAAGATTACTTAAATATGTGTATGTAGCATTTGGACAACAGTGTGGTATATAGTAAAATAGATGAGACTTGTTTAATACAGGCACAAAGAGAGTTACAAATGTTACTAAGGAAGGGTATTAGGTTACACTATCTTACAGCATATGACATAACACGTAAGCTGAATGTTAAGAAAAGTATAGTAAAAAATTTTTTTGTGTTCCTAAAATCCATAAAGATTTGTTACATCCTCCAGGACGTCCCATGGTATCAGCTAGTGGATTTTTTACTTATAATTTGAGCTGTTTGTTGCATGAAATTTTATTGAAGGAAGTAATAAAATTACCATCATACATAAGGGATTCCTTTGATTTTTTGAATAGGATAAAGGATGTTATTTGGGCTGAAGACATGTATTTCATAACAGTGGACGTAGTGAGTTTGTACACCAATATATCACACGTCATAGGTTTACAAGCTATAGAATATTTTTTAGGGGACAACCTAAGACTCAATATAAAAAGGAATTAGTAGAGTTTTGCCTTGTGAATAATATATTTGAATTTGATGGGAATTTATATAGGCAGAACACTGGAACAGCGATGGGAGCGGCTTTCGCCCCAGTCTATGCCAACTTATTTATGGGACTAGTGGAAAATACCTATATTTATAGGCATGAGTTCTTTAGGAGACATGTTATTAAGTATTTTCGATTTATAGATGACTTCATCTTCATTTGTGAAGGGGGAGAACATCTGTCGTCTAGTTTTTTAGAATACTTAAACGCTAGCAAATTTGGAAAAAAATTTGATGGTGTTCAAAAGGGTTCAAAGGTTAACTATTTAGATCTAAAGTTAAGAGGGAATGAGAAAGAAAGAATTCATACAAACATACATAGGAAATTTGATCAAGTAAATTGGAAATTGCATGGTAGCCGTTGTCATCCGAATCATGAGATGGAATCCATCCCCTTTGGGGAGATGCTTAGGATTAAAAGATTAAGTAGTAATATTAAAGAAGCACGGGAAGACGCATGGGAAGTAGCCTCCATTTTTATTACAAGGGGCTATAAGTCAGAGGATGTATATGGGAGTTTCCATAGAATTTATGATAGTAATTTAAACAATGTTAGAGTAAAAGGTATTAATCAAAGAAAGAGAATAATAGAAGAAGGGAGAGAAGCAAATAGAGAAACAATGTTTTTGTTACCAAATACACAATATTCTCACAAAGAATGAATGGGTTGATTAAGGATTACTGGAAGCAGATTATTAGAGAAGTGCCTTCATTGGCACAAATAGGATTAAAAATATCCCATAAAAGAGGTCGGAATTTGAAATATTTTTTAGTGCATGGGAAATTCATAAGGCCAAGGGAAAAGATGCTGAAAAATGTGGATGATAATAGGAACATTTCCTTGTGGAAAATGCTCCATCTGCCAATATATTATGACTAAAGTAGATAAGATAGGTACAAAAAAACTTGATACCTTGGGAACATATTCATGTTTAAGTAGGGGAGTAATTTATGTTATAATTTGCCCTTGCAAAAAATGTTATATAGGAGAAACAAAAAGGTCTTTGGCTGAAAGAATAAAGGAGCATGTGAGAGATGTTAAAAATAATAAAATTATTAGTCCCATAACGGAACATTTTAATAAAGAGCATAAAGGGGAAATAGGTAATATGAAAGTAACAGTGTTGGAACAAATTTCATTGCAATATGGAAATGTGGAATTGTTAAAAAATGTATTGAGGCAGAAGGAATCAATTTTGATTATGAAATATAATACTTTGTTTCCCTATGGGTTAAACAAAGAATGTAATTGGCAACGTTTTATATAGCTGTGCTTTACCTTTAACAGGAGATAGAATGTGTTTTTATTAATTAATTGATTGATTGAAATGTGTTTAAATGAGATATATAAGGAGAAGTTTTTTAAGTAATCAGGTTTTTTACTCTGTAAAGGCTATGGCCGAGGCGCTAGAGAAAGTGTTTTACAATAAATAACTTTTGTTTGGAAAGTAGAGCTGCTATTCACTGGTCTATTTTGATTTGGTTGTTGCTTAAATTTTGGTTGGTTTTGTGGTGAGGTTCTAAATGACAGAGTCATATTTGTACTTGTTGTGGAGTGACCTGAGTGCATGGGTTATGTGGCGGATCCTGGCACCTGCCAGGCAACTGACAGTAACCTTCCCCTTGTTTAGCCTGGTGAGTGGGACATCAGTGTGCCTGACTATAGAGTCACCTATGACTAGTGTGTTGGGTATGTTGTTTTGCCTTATTGGCTGTGTTTGAGTGGCACACTGAATCTGTGGGCTATGTGTCATTTGGGTTGTGTTGGAGGATGGAGGTTGCTTGTGTTTCTGCTTTGGAGGTCTCTGTTGCTTAGGCAGATTATTATTGAGAGCCTCCGCAAATGTTTTTGAGTTTCTATGTGTGGATTTTGGTGGTGTAGACGTAGTGAGTCTATTTGATGAGTGTGGTGTGGTGCAAATGTTTACCTTCTCCTCATGTTCAGTCTTGGTTGGTGAGAGCTTTACCTCCAGTTTGGCTAGATAAGTGCATCTCTCACAGGTTGTAGTGTTGGGTGGTAGGAGGAGAGGATTGTCTGTGTACATGAGACAATTTTTACATTGCCTCAGGATGCCCAGATTCATCAGATAGACAGGAGAGAACACTGGGAGCTGACCCTTGGACATGCCTGAATAAAATTCCCAGTTATATGCCTATGAATACTCCAACTGAAAAAACATAAAGCACCAAGACTAGTAAAAATGTAACTTAATATAAAAATTCTTTGAGTTACTGTATATTAAATATAATGACAATTTTCTCATTTTATTTGTGAAAAGTATGTATCTAGTTACATTGCAATTTACAGGTGAATATGTAATCTATGGTGCAGCCAAACCATGCAGGTTAAAGGGAGAATGTCAAAGATATAGCACTCAATAAATGTTAAGTTCTTAAATCACTTTTGAGTAGTGTAATCTTCAAAAAGTAAATCTATGTAACTTATTCTGCACCATTGTATACTGGTTTTGTAAAAAAAAAAAAAAAAAAAAAAATCATTGTTTTAACTTTAGGCAGTTCCTGCACTCAATTTAGGCAAATAATATTGCACACAGACTGATGCTATCCAACACTCACCTTCCCATCCTAGCTACTTTGCAAATGACTTTTGACACCTTACCAGGATTGTTTTCTTTATCCAATGAATATAAACATTGATCTCCTTTGGTTCTAATTACCTGCGCATCAGTAGTTTTGTGTTGGGATTTCACTGAACTCTGTTTGCTTGCAGTGTTATAGTTGTCATTTGTGTGTGCATTGTTTTGCACCCACTCTCTAATAACATATGGTATGGAAAGAGGAGACAAAGGCCAAAAACCAGGGACAAATTTTACATATTACTCCAATTCACTTAAAAAAGTTAATAGACAACAGGTTTTATACCATCATTTTCTGAAAAATAAGTAGTATGAAACTTTAATGCTTGGCATTACTGACTTTCCATAGTTTTCACTGGTTTACCAGAAAATCAAAACATTTATAAGGGATAGAGCAAACATATGAGAGAAACTCAGGCACATTTTTCAAAATTCTAGACATTGAGAGGTATGATTAGGCAGTACCTGAGCTATGAAAACAAAACTTGTTATTTCAAAATGCACTGCAGCAAATACACTTCATAGCATAATCTTGAGCCTAGGATGGTGTTCTTGTTATGCCACTTACTCACATTTCCAGCCAGTCTCTTAGAAATGGTATTGGCCTTTACAGTTTTAATCAAGCAAAGATTATTGTGCTTCAAACAAACAAGCAAACAAATTTCATTTCAGAAAAAAAATCCATTAAATATTAATAATGTTAACCAACAGCCACTATTTGTCCTTTAGAGAGAAACCTTTGAAAAGATACTTAATATACAATTGTGTGAATATATGGATCATTTCTGCATCCTTTCTCATATAGTAGTCCTGTATTCTGTTATCAGTCAGCTACATAGATCTGTCCCAGTTTAATTTCTCCAAGTCTTTTGGGTTTCTAATTCGATGACAGGAATGGACCCCATTCCTAAGTCAGGGTATGATTAAAGTTCTTGAAATCAGTGCTGTTTCAATCTTTGATGTTAGGCAAAAGTGCTCTTTGCAACACCCACAATGTGCCCTGAACTGACTTCTTCTGTAGTTCACATGGAATTACATGTATCAGTACCATATCTAAACATGACTTTACATTTCTTTTTATAAGACCCATTGCTCCTACTGCTATTAGAACTGTTTGGGTATCCTTATTCCACATTGCTCTAATTTCTGCCTGCAAATCCTGGTATTTATGACTTTGGGTTAAACAAAAAGGAATAAACACAGACCACACAGTTAAGGTTGGAGTGTACGTAGCAGTTAAATCCAAAAAGAAAAAGAAAAAAAATCATTCTAAACACAACTTTAGTAGGTTAAATAGAACTTTACTGAAATAAAAGGTTAGCGCTTTCACAGAGTACACTCTGCTTCATCAGGCCATGACAACAAACCTTATCCACAGGCTATTTAAAATTGTATGTCAGCCAATCACATAAAACACCATAATCACATGATAGTATAATCAGCCACTATGCCCCTCCTACTCAATAAACTCTGCCTAATAGTTCATAAGCATTAAATACATATTTAAAATATATATTTTAAAAATATAGCCAGTCAAACCAAGTAAAACATTATGTTAATAATCAGATAGCATGAGACATAAACAATCATAAATCACAATGATTAAACACGTAGGTGGGGATCTAATAAACTCTGTGTAAGAATAGTGGGAAGCCTACATGGAGTGTATGGTGGCCATTTCTGCGGCTTCCCCTCTGCAGCATGCCTTGCATATTAATGAAGGCTCGCTACTGAGGGAGAGCTGTGTAACATGGTTACTGAATCAGTGTAGGGGGTGTATTACAGTGTCCAGAGATGAGTAACACACCCCTGCAGTGTCAAAGTGCCAGATGGCACTGAAATATAAAAGTGAATTTTTTTTCTGTGTGTGTTTGCACGATGCAGTGCAGCACTTAGCAATGGACATGTGCCAGACATCTAAAAATAGAAACTGGATACTTTTAATTTTACTGCAAAAGGTCACATTTAAGCATAGCTGAGCAGGTTTGCACAGCATGGTGTGGTGCTCAGCAGTGCTTAAATGTAATTGAGAATTATATAGAAAGGTATAGCTTTAGTCATAATATCCACATTAGCTTAACGGTTAGAGACATGGCCTTGTGTGCAGTAGGTGCATGGCTTAAATACACAGACAGGCTATTCAAGTTTTACATGTGATAGCAAATTATTTTTTTTAATTATGCATATATTGACAGTTGTTAACCAGGTTAGACCAGCTGGGCCAGAAGCCCATTTTCAGTGAATACCCGAAGAGAAAAGCTCCAGTTACACACAAGTGTCCAATACATTAAAGTCACCCTCCAAGATAATGTAATTAAAATGCAAAATCTTAGGAGATATAAAGTAAAATAGTTACACATAATAATAAAGTATCATTAATGAACAATTCATTTCAATTTTTTTATAGTTTTAACAAATCTTGTTTACCCTTAGCTAAGATCTGGTAAGCACTGCTAAGCCAAGCCAAGAAATGCTTAAATAGGACCCATTTTAGCAGTACTTAGCAATGAGCAGCTCTACTTAGCTGGTTTGGGCACTGCTAAGCAATGCCTGTTTAAGCAGTCCTCAGCCCAGCTAAGCTGGTTTGTGCACCGCTAAGCATTGCCAGTTTAAGCACTGCTCAGCTGAGCTCAGTGGGTTTGCACGGTGCTAATCTTCACTTAGCATTTTTAAAAAATGGTCCAATGGCAGCAAAGGGCAGGAAAATAGCCTTATTTAAGTGCAGCAGGTGGGAATACAGTCAGAATCTGTTGGACTTTGATCTTGGCAGAGACTATGTCAGGAGTTGGAGAGGTTGCACCCTTCCGGGCACATCAGTGGGTCATTTTGGTGTCCAGGGTCATGATTGTCCTCCTCTTGAAAGACTTGACATATGGCTGCTGCAGGGCCAGTACCAGGGGTTGGAATACTAAGCAGAGGCCTGGGACTGGCTGGCACATGACTTCACCAGTGCTACTAGTATCCCCCACACAGGTGAGCAGGTGTGTCACCACTATGATGACCTGAAGCATAGGAAGGGGGATCTCTTGACCCAGTGGATCCAAGATGCTTGGGACAACAATGACCCACAAGTTTGTAAGTATAGGAAGCATTGATTTACCAAATTCTAGCATGAATATCTGATAGACAGGTATGCATAATGGTGTGTTTCTCTCTCCACAGTTGTAGAGGAGAGAGCTTGTAACCTGGAGGCCCATGCAGGGCACCTGGCCAGATTGTGTTGAGAATCTGGTGAGTACAGATATACCCTGCAATATATAGTAATATAATTAAGAAAGAGTACAGTAGTAACCACCAGTAGGTATATTTGGTTTTGAGTGTACTGCAATGAATGTGTTCATAGACCTGGGTTGATATAAGTGAGTAATACCAGGTACAGTTCAATATAGATTATTATCAATATAGATTATTATTATATTAATAAGAACAAATGTATAAATATCACCTGTGTCTACATTCCCCCAGGTAATAACATAAATACCCTGGAAGATGGTCTATATTGGCTGTCTAGTAATTACTCCCAATAAACCATTGTTCTTGGAGACTTCAACATAGACTGGAACACTTGCTCATTAGATCCTCCCACTCACCATATAAACCTTTATGGGTTTACACAGGTTATATCCTCCCCCACCAGGATCAATAAACCCAACAAAAAAGAAAGTATCCTGGACTGCATGCTTGTTAACACTCATCCCCACAAGTACAAAAGTGGGACCCTGCCTGATGATATAAGCGATAACCTCCTTACCTATATAATTAGGCAAAAAACTGACATCGCCAATCAGTCCACTTTTAAAACTATAAGGAACAACAAGAACTTCAACTCCACTAACTTCCAAAATGAACTCAAAGTATGAAATTGACCAGTTCTAAAACAACTATTGCTTGAAGAAGCAGTAAATTATTTTAATACAAAATTCCTAACCATCCCTGACACCCATGCACCAGTATGTGCTATTAGAACCAAAACAAAAATTGCTCCTTGGTTTTCAAGGGAAACCAGACACAAAATCCTACTTAGAAATAAGGCTTGGGCCACCTCACGTGCCACTAAAGCCCCCTATAGATCAACTTAGATATAGACAGCTAAGAAATGAAACAAATAAGCCATTACATTAGCAAGCAAAACTCTTACTGTCATCTACAACAAAAACACCAAAGTAAACCTAAGAAGATTTGGGCAGGCATAAATAAACTACTTAACCTGGGACAATCCTCCACTCCTACCCCCTCAGCTACTAAACAAAACCTCTCAGAAGAAGTTGCCAGTACCTTTAACAGCTACTTCACAGAAACCATCCAGTACCTAGCTAACCAGTTGTCTCCTGACTGCCCTAATCCAATAGCTTCTACACCCAGTTCCCCACTCTCCTTTAACTTTAAACCAGTTTCCACATCTTTGGTCCGAACTTTAATTAAGAAACTAAAGCCAACTACCCTATTGGCCGATCTCCTCCCTGCAGAATATCTACAAATAGCAATAGATGCCATAGCATACCCCATCTCCATCCTGATGACCAGGACTATATCTGAAGCATCCATTTCCTCTGTCTGGAAGATATCCGTGTTATCCCACTCCATAAAGGGGACAGCTCCACTGAAATGTCAAACTACAGACCCATAGCTATCTTATCACCCCTGGCTAAAATTATGGAGAAGTGCATCCATAAACAACTTCTGAATTACCTTATCCAGAATAATCTCTTAGCTAATACCCAGCCTGGCTTCAGACCATTTCATAGCACCACCTCAGCCCTCTTCTCCTTCTCTAATATCATAAATCTATTCTGAAACAATAATAAACTTTCCTCAGCCATCTTTCTTGATCTTTCTAAAGCCTTTGATATGGTAAACCACCAATGACTCATACACACTTTGAAAACCATTTCTCTTGATGACCAGTCCATTCAATGGTTTCACTTTTATCTCAGTGGTAGACAGCAGGCTGTCCTATGGCAAAACAAGCTATCTACCCTTTTACCTATCACCCTCAGAGTGCCCCAGGGATCCATATTAGACCCCTATTATTTTCCATTTTTATTAATGACATGTATACAGTCATCCCAAATGCAACATGCATTCAGTATGCGGATGACTCTACATTAATATGCTTGGCCACCTCGCCTATAGATCTGCAGACTTTATCCCAGAATACATTTAACACAGTTGAACACTGGCTCCTTAATCACCATCTTATGTTAAATCCTAATAAAACCAAGCTGCTGCTTTTCTCCCCAATTTGCAGGTCTTCCCCAACAACCTTTACTTTAAAGTCCAACAACAGCACCATTACTTCACCAGATTCCTCAACTAAACTTGTAGGAGTTACAGTAGATAAAAAACTTAAGTTTGATTTGCATATTAATAAAACTATTAAAACAGTTAATAAAAAACTTGGCTCCCTATACAAGATTAAGCCCTTCCTAACACCATTAGCTAGAACTATAATTGCTCACACACATCTACTCTCCACCCTCCTCTATGTCTCCCCACTATTCACAAACCTTAGTAAAACTGACCTTAACAATCTTGCAAGGTGCTATAATCACATTGCTAGATTTGCTACCGGTGCAGCCTTCAGAACTCATCACTGTCTTAACCTAAACCATCTAGGGTGGCTCGAATTGCTTAACCAACTTCAGGTTAGCCAACTAATAGTAGCACACAAGGTTCTCTACAAGCCAATAAATACACCTGTACCTATAAACCTCATCACCCCTATAGTAACCTCAGGTCACTTTGCTCATCAGATAGGCTACTCGTACAAACTGTCAAATCCAACAACTCAGCTGGAGAGTCCCTATTTGCCAACTCTGTTGGAAAAACCTGGAATTCTCTTCCTGCTGATCTTACTTCAGAACTCTCTCTACCTCAATTCAAGAAAAGTCTGATTCAGTACATTAAAAAATGATGGCTATATCCTTGTCCTAATCCTTACTAATTATAACCATTGCTAATGTGATAAAGTTGAACTTTTATTACACTTGACTGTATCTTAATTGTAATTCCATGATCTTCTAGGTTTTACTACCATGTCAACCTACTGACATCTGAATATCCTGTTAATGTTTGAAATATTGTCCATAATTTGATATATGTGTTTAAATTATAAGACTGCAATAATATGTTGTCTGCATGTCTGGAGCTTTTCTCCTGGGGCCCCCGCTGAAAATGGACATGGATCCAGTCGGACTATCCCAGTAAAGAAATATAAAAATAAAAATAAAAATAAAAAATAAAATAAATAAATAGATGAAAGCATGAAACCTGCTAATGTTAAGGAAATAAAGTTACTACTGCATTAATAATATTCAAGAATAACAAGTGTATACTCTATTAATAATAATGTTCTGGTAATAAAGTACGACTACATTCATAATGTGAAGGAAATAAATCAAGTGCATTCATAATTTTCAGGAAATAAGATACAACTGGAGTCAGAATTGTTAAGGAAATAAAGTTTTATACTGCATACACTGTGGAATAACAGCTGTCTTTCAATAACTATTAGATGTATACCAATTACTGTTTCATGTCACCCCTAATAAAGCTGTGTTGTGTCAAATGTGTGTATTTTAGGCTGTTGGTCAAGAAATTAGTGTCACAAGTGCTGTGAAGTAAACTCGGGTATAATACCATGAAGTGACTGAAGGTTGGCTGATAAAGAACTGTTTTGCTAAAGTATAGATGTGGAGCTGTACTACAAGATATAATGCATTATGATATTTGTTCTGCACTAAGATCAGACCTAGAATAGTAATGTCTAAGGTATTATAGTGTGTTTCTCTCAGGATTGTCTTGTGTTAACCTTTGCATTGCAATTATATGCATTCCTGAATGTAGTTACAATACACTGATGTAGGGAAGTATGAAACTGTAATAGCTGTAGACTGCAAATATACCATCTGCAACTGAATATAGGTCAGGTAGGCAATCCAGCATTCTGATATGGTATGTACACATCTCACATATTCCCATCCAGTAGGGGTTAAATGTGTACACCTGCATTCCAAGTATTAATAAACAGTTAACCAACAATCTCTGTCATGCATGAATCTCATGCATGTGTGTTCAACTGCCACTGCAGTATTGTGTGACACTCCTACATTACCAGGTCAGACTTTGTTATCAGCTGAGCTGTAGGCACATATCAGTCTATCAACACACAGCCATAGCTCAGTAGCTCAATTTGATAAACAATATGTATGTTGTTCATTTTTCCACACACAGACCGGGGTTTGAATCCAGGGGCAAGTACTACTATATATTTACAGAAACAGATAAGTATTACTGAATATTTATAGAAACAGTTACGTATTGTTAACAGATTTTCTCCTCACAGAACTTATGGGTAAATAAATATTTGTAGTAGCTGTATGAATTGTATACTAATTTCTGTGTCCAGATGTACTAGTGTGTAAACAGCATTGCTCAGCACGGTGATAAGACTTAATTACATAAACCACCAACAAGTACACTACTATTCCAAGTTAATAAGACAAATAAAATAGTTTATTGCTGGTACAGCTGTGTGCCTGGTGCATCGATAATGTCTGCTGATAGTCTAACCCCATGTCTGCCAAGGACATCAGGATAAGTGTAAACTCTCTGTACTGTGTGCAATACATATCCCTCAAGAGTCACACTGTCACAGATACTGATCTCTGCTGCCAAAACCCTTGGACACAGATATAACATCCAGTCAAAGTATGTCAGTAGCACACTCACACAACAACACTGCACAGTACACATTGGTAGTCATATATGTTCCCTTGACATGTAATAGTCCCCTGTAGTTTTGTACCTGCAGGTGTTACAGCTTGGCCCATACTGCCCCATACGTATAGCTTGAGAGGTATGTACATGCTACAGAAACTATAGGGCTCTTGTATACATAAAGTAAGGGCAGACCTGTAGAGTATAGAACAGCACTGTTGCAAACAATATAGCCTATACTGTTGTTAATGGAATGTCTTTCTCTCCCCCCACCCCTTATCTGCATCACAAATTATTATTGTTATACTATGGGTATGGTTTCCTTTTCAAATATGTTGTTCTCAAAACCTAATGCTGGGCCTTGTGTTTTATTATTATTATTATTATTGTATATTACAGTGCTTGCATACTAACATACCTTGTTGAAATACCAATGTTGTTGGTGTTTTGCCGTAACTGTTACTGGAATGCTGTTACAATACTGACTGTTATTCCATTTATTCTTGTGTTCTGTATGCTATGCAATATTATTGATCTAGTTTAATTGGAACACCCTTTCATGATGTTATAACTAATGTTTAAATGTGCTGTACATGACTAACCTATACACTTTGAAAACACCTCAATGCCATAGCATGAGCGGGTAGGCTGGTTCCTGTGGATCCACCTACCCCACCTCAACTGGCCATGGCACTGAGTCCCAGCACATCTGGGACCCAACCTGGGGCTGCTCCCTACACTGGTCCTGCACCATCCATGGGTGAAACCACCTTGGGGATGGGGCCTATCCCCCCCGGGTGCAGGCATGGAGAGGTCTGACATGATTTGAATGATCAACTGTGCCAGGTTGAGGGCAGACCGGTGCACCTGGAGGGACAGTCTGGCCCCAGCCCCTAGCACAGCCACTTTCAGGGCTGTGAAGGAGCAGTGGTGACTGCCCATGGGTGAGAAGCTCAGTCCCACTGCTGCCATCTGGGGACACTTGGTTCTCCAATTCCACAACACCCTCCCTGTCCAAGGAGTTATCCCCCATGTGTCACACACCACCCCTGCATGCTGTCTTTTTTGTCTTGTCTGTTTGCAAATGCTACCTCTCCTACCCAGTGTAATTCCCCACATGTACCTATATCCCTTCCCCAACATTCCACACTCTCCTTTAAAAAAAGGACATCTGTCCCACAAAAAAATATCACCCCACACATAGCTCTCCATTTCCCCCCATGTACACTGCCCACAATCAATCAATACAGCAATGAATCAACATAGTTATGTTACCCACACTCCTCTCTCAAGGATGCGAGGCTCCAAATTCCAAATTCTCAGTGACCTGCACAGCTGTTCCTGTACAAGAAATGGAGAGCTATGGTCCTTTCCTACACACATCCTGCACACCCATACCTGCTTTTCACATTGCCGCACCTTGAAAACCCACTTAAACCCACTTAAAACTGCTTTAATTACCTTATCTGTTTCTGATATTGTTATGTAATCAGCAAAATACTCACCCCCACCAAGACTTAAACCCAGGACCCTGCCAAATACAGCATAGTGCATTAGCCCAGTAGGCCGCTCAGTTTTGAAGAATAACTGGTGTTTCTATAAACATATCATAAATTCCACCTACCAAGTTACAAACCCATGACCCTGTCAACTGCAGCATAGTGCATTAGCCCCTAGGCTACTTAGATCTGAGGAATAACTGTTTTTTCTATAAACATATCATGAATTCCACTGATGCACATCAGCAAAAATAACCACACTTGCCAAGTTTTGAACCCAGAACCCTATCACCTACAGCATTAGCCCACTAGGCCACTCAGCTCTAAGGAATGGCTGCTGTTTCTATAAACATATCCTGATTGGCAGTGACAAAATACTTCTACATTTAATGGGATAAATGAGAGCATCCTTGGGCCTGTGATGCAGACACCGAACCAGTACACAGCCAAATACATGTTGATGGATGTATGTGAGGCCTACGATATCAGGTAGAGCTGGCAACTGCACAGACGTTGCAGAATGTCTACAGTTGTGCCACTTACATATGGTATGGTTGTCATAAAACCTATTCTGTCTGTTGAAGTACTGGCAAGTCAGTGCAGACTGAGGTTACAAAATCATGACAGACAGGTCAGTGTCACATGTCATAGCCATCCAAACACATATGTCCATGTGAATCCTGTGTAACACACTGTATGCATGCACATATGCAACTACACCTGCCATAATAATGAGTCAGTAGCTCTGCTACATTCCTGGCATGTGTGACATTTGGACACCCCCAGTCCTGGCCTACAGTCCAGTCTGATGCATGGCATGTACATGCTTGTCAATACAACATATAAACAACTGAACCCTGCAATGTCCAGCAAAACTGGTTGCTTCTACCGCAGCCACTGCCACCCACATTAGCACATCAAAGGCCTGTAGTGTGGGATACATGTCAGAAATATGAATAGGCATCTTAAATGTCACCTACCACTCTCTGGATGGCACTGTTACTTAACATATGTACCAGAAGCTCATGCTTCACCTGTACTGTTATGGGTACCCTCACCCTAGCTATGCTGTGACAACACAGTTGACACTGCTCCCTGACTGACATATACAGCTTGCTGTCACCCAATGTCTTCACAATCCCCAGTATGACTCCTGGCCAGAATGCAACATCTGAAGCCTGCAACACATGCAGCAGTATGTTCAGCTACCTGCTACAGAACTACCATACCTCACAAATACCTAGAACAGGGCATCCACACAACACCCATACATAAAAGGGTGCTGAGAAAATGGTCAAGTGACATGTGTCACAGTCTTCCTCTACAACCATACACAGCTGATAGACCCACAGCAACTGCAGCAACATGCACATTCAGATAAAACTGATGTATGACACTCACATCTGTCTGTCTCCTTACTGACCCCAACACATATTGTTAAACAGTAAACTGCCACAGAATCAGAAAGTCTGTTAACAATGGCCAAACATAGCATGAAAACTGTGGACATACTACATCAGTCCAAACAGTGGACAATATTTCTACCTACCCTCTGTGATGCTGTAGTCCCCACACCTCAATAATGTCTTCTTCACAGACCAGGAAAAGGACCAAGGCCTACATGAAGGCCTTAACTATTGCACTGTGCTGCAATGTCATTGGTTATGAAAATGCAACCTAGCTTTTCTGAATGCAATTACCAAGTGTAAGTCACAGACTGGTGCACAGGCAATCACCTGCTCATGAGCATTACCTACAAAAGGCAAGCTGCTGCCTATGGTAAACAGGTTTGTGACTTTCTTCATGAAGACAGACTGCGCTGTCCAAGGAATATACCACTGGATTTCTGCACACAAAGGAGTACAGCACTATACAAGGAATGTAATAGAATTACCTGGGATGCAGCCATGGGAAATAGGGATTACAACACTAGGATCTGTAGAATATAACTTGGAATGACATGTTACTGTTAGTCAGCTGTCCATCACCTACAGTCTCCCCTTTTGTCTCTGTCTGCTGTGACATATATCACAGCTCTGGCACCCGAGTCCCTCAGCAATGGTGAACTCATGTATGAATGCTACTGGATTGTGTATTACACAACAGTGACAGTAAGCACTGGTGGACACAACTGGCATATCACATGATGTACTGTCAGTCAGCTCCTCTCAGTCTGTGAATGTCACACAGGCATAGTTCAAACATTGTCCAAGTGTCCCCGACTGTACCTGGTTAGGTCACTGTGTACGCCACACCTATATCTCATTGCCTGACAGATATGGCTAGTGTACCTGTTGACCAACTGCAGTGGGACAACAGGTAATAGCCAGTAGTAGTGGGGGGATACAGGCTCCGCCTCAGCAGCAGAGTGTACATATCGGGCATACAATGTTAGGGAATGAATGCAGTACCAGATATTAATGTACCATAACTGTTTTCTGAGGGGTCTGGCATGTGACAGCCAGATTCCCCACAGCCTGCGAGCAGCCATTACCTATTGTCCAACTGTTTTCCAGACATCCACATTTGTCTGGTGGAGGGTTGACATATATCAGGCACATGTACACATTTTGCAAACATTTGTGTACTGCAGATGTCGGACACCGAAAAGGAGGATAACCTACACCACAGTTTCAGTGCTATCTGTAATTGTGGAGCATGGATGCTGATAGAATGTCCCCATACACTTGGAGTACCACTCACCTATTTGTCAGATGGTGGCTGCATGAAATGGTACTGGGATGTTGACCATAGGGGACACACCACAGTAGATGGCAGTAATGGGTATGGACACATAACAACACAGTCTATTACAGCACATGGGCCAGAACAGGTATACCTAGGATAATACAAAGTTACTAGGCCACTGGCCCTAAAGCCCTCATATGCCTAGCCCAGAGTTTTGCCCACGTGTATGCAAGTCAACACCCAATGCCCCAGTCCAACAGAGACACAGGGACACAGGTGGTATCCCAGGTGTTTATGCCCTGTTAACCATCCTGTCATCCAGGTCTCACTTGAAATGGTGTAAATAGCTACCCTGGCTGATGTGGACAGAGTGTCCATTCCACAGCTGGTCGAGTGTGTGAGACATACATCTGATCCACCAACAAGTCCTGTTGATGTCACACCAGGTTGAGTGTGTGTGTGTGGGTTAATAGAGTGCAGCCTGACTTGCAGTTGTGCAGCAGTACCATCAAGGTGGAGTCTGTGATCACCTTGTATGCCAGACAGAGTTCACCTCTGAGGAGTCTGTATGAAACTGAGTAGATGGGCTAATCTGTGTATGGTAGATGTGTGAGGCCCTGGCATTCCCTGCCAGGGAACCTATGTAATCCCCACAGCTGCTGCATGTGCTTTGTGAGGTAAATGACCACAGGGCATTATACACAATAATGGTCCTTATTAGAGGGGAATACAGGGATGTTGTGACACCCATGTACCCTGGATAACATACCATTATGTATGAGATGGGCCATGTAGAAGGTTTTCCTTACAACGGAAGCAACATGTTGGGAAAATGTCATGTTGTCATCAACCTGTGTGCACATAACCCTCTTGACTGACTACATGGTTAGGATGTTGTTAGTATTGTGATAATATGTGGGAACTTCACTCTTCCCAAAAGGGATGACACTGCATGTCATGGTATGCAGCATGAGGCCATGTTTCTGGCACCGGTCATGTGTCTGCGTGAGACCCTCTTGGCAGATGTCCACATAGTTAGGGAATCTGATGACAGCACCCAGCATGCAGTCATCTGAAATCATGGTCGGCCATAGCCCAATGACTGTGCCCTGCACCTCAAAAAATACATCACACATAACAGAGGCCCAAACGCAGAATACCAGGTTACACCACTAGTTATGGGTCTACCACTTGGGGGTATTCCCCTATGTGGATTAGGTGGGCCCTGTCAGTGCTCCAGTGTGCTACCCATCTGGTGATATATGGACTGATGCCTAGGTGAGAGTGTATATCTATTATGGCCAAGTGGGGAATACTGTCAAAGCCTTTGGCCAGGTCAAAGTAGGCCATGTGCACTGTCACCCCCATCCATGCTTTGGTGACTGTGTCAAAGAGGTCAACCAATTGTAGCAGACATGATCCCTGCCTTGACAAAGCCTAACTGTGTGTGACGGAGGGTGTGGAGGTCAACAATGTCCTTGTTAATGAGGTTCTCTATAAACTGTGACATGGCCTTACAGATCAGTCTACTTAGGCTGATGGGTCTATAATGTGCCAGATTGGTGGATGCCCCACCTTAGTGTAAAGGAGTGACAGTGGGTATCCTCCACTCAGCTGAGACAAAGGCAGTAGTCAGGCCTTGATGGAATGTAGTGCCTTCTGGTGCTGCAAGGTCACGCTTGGGGTCATGTAGGATGCATCCTGTGATGTGATAGGCTCCCATGATGGCTGTATACCATGACTTTGAGGTGGCAGTGGTGACTTGTTTCCTACTTATAAAGGGAAGTGGCAGGTACTGGGGATGTCCTGATGTACTGATGGGGGACAGGGGGTGAAGCCTACTCTCTTAAGACTCTGTCAGGCATTGAGTATGCTATACCTACAGAACTGGTATATATGGTGTACTTGAACACCACACCTGAGCAGCTCTGAGTGCTTCCTCTGATGTTGCAGACATATGAGCAGAAGGGGAGATGATTGTCTGCAGTGGATGTCGACAATGTGGGCTCGGGATTTGCTTTTCAAGCTTCCAGTAATGATCTCATTTGCTTGTTCAAGCTAAGGAAGCATTGCTCCAAAATGGGCACCTGCTCCAACTTTGTCTCAGACAGCAGTATGTCATCCTGTTGTAGACACTATTTATTGCAGATGCCCACCAGACAGGTTTATTTATTCTTGTAGAGGATGATGTAGTCCTGTCGGGTATACCTGACTTCATGCTTCTATACAAATGCATGTGTAGAGCTTTTGTGTATTTGTGGATATTGGTGCCAGTTCCTACAGCGGGGTTGGGGGCTGCTAAGCTTTGTATAGCACCCCCAAGAAGCTGTATTCCACTTTGGAGTTGTATGTATGTCTGACCCTAGCTAGATAGGTATTGTGGGAGATGGTGACTGGAAATGTGACCTCATGATGGTTGCTTTGCCACAGAGGATGACAATGTAGGGATGCTGCAGTGATTACTCGTTTTGTCTAATATCAACTCCAACAGACCTTCAACTTATGTGGGAGTAACACCTAGCGTGTTTGTATTTCCACTATTGATGGATCTCTTGCCATTTGTGTGATGGCATGGATATGTCTTCCACTGTATGTTTGGGTCATTTGAGTAACCCAGGATGAGGGTACAGACAACCACAGTTGATCAGGTCCATATAGGCAGAATTGCTTCCTGGTCACATGTGTGGGCCAGTAGTTAGCTATCATTTGAATAGGTGCATTGGCAATGGTGAACTTCCCCTGCAGTGTCCTCTGTGCATCTTACTGCCTGTATAACCTTGAGGTGTGTACATGTCTCATATATAGTGAACCCCCATGTCCCATGGTATTACTGCCCACACATGGGGTATGACTATATGATAGGATGGTTGACCATGAAAGGCTGGGGTGCTTTCTGTAGCTTTGAACCATGTGTCTTTGACTGCATAGATGTCACATTTCCCAGGGTTAAGAATGCTTGCAATGAGGGCAGAGTCATACGTAGACTCTTACCATTTAGCAACATGGCCTTCAATTTGTGCTGCGCTGATAGTTGTATGTCAGTAGTGATAACCTCACCACTTTTTCTAATGAAGGCACTATGGGGGTGGCAAGAACCATTACCAGACACCTGAAGGCCAGTTGAGACAGATGGAGGCCATCTTTGGCAAAGCATTGGGGTCTGTTGATCATATCATCCCAGGCTCTGGTACTGGATCCCCCTGGAATGGCACAAGATAACAGGCAAATTGTTAAGGTCAATCATTTCCTGATAGTATTGTGGCATCAGTCTGGGTGACAGTGGAATGCTGCATAAGGCTAGGAACATACCTGCCTGGGACACATAATCAACGTGTTCACTCATGTCTCACTGCATATAGTCTAGGGAGGTATATCTCAGGTCAGGCATGCCAACATGAACTGTGACAAACTCATGACAGTACCTGTTGGTGAGAGACAGCAGTGGGTATGTGATATGGCAGATTCTGGCACCTGACAGACAAGTAACTGTGACCTTCCCCATATACAACCTGGTGAGAGGCACATCAGTGTGTCTCACAATCGAGTCTCCTATGTGTAATATGTTTGATATCTGGTGACGCCTTCATGGCTGTGGGACACAGGTGTGTGGCTATGTATGGTTTGTGCTGTGCAGATCTGTGGAGTTCACATGTGACTTTGCCTTGGAGGTCTCCTTTGTTTGTGGTTGTGTATGTTGAGGACATCTCCATATGTGGGTGTGTGTTGTGTAGGTGTGGGTGGTGTGTGAGGTGCACTGATTGTGTTAACAACCTGGTCAGTGACAGATATATGGGCTTTACAGGGAAACAGCATGTACTGTAGGTTCCTAATGTCATTGTATCTTTCACACAGTATGTTCCTTAGTGGTGTTTGTAGATGGTTGTCTGTATACATGAGGCAGGTGCTATACTGTGCCAGGATGCCCATATCAACTGGACTGGCAGGAGAAACTGTAGGACATTGTCTAGCCATATATTCCAGAATCTGAGGGAGGAAGGCCAGGGAGACCTAAGGGTAGGCCTACAGCCCAGGTGCTTACTACAACAGTATGAGGCTGACACCACTGCATACAATGTAGACAGGCTATGAACAAGCAGTAATAAGTGCAACAGGAAAATGCATTTGAACACCTTATAGGACATGCAGCAAGTAGCAGGAAACATCAAGATCAGGAGGGCAACACATGATGTATTGCCACTATGTTGCTGACAGCCACATACATACTGTAGTGATAGATGGTGGGGCATGATGTTGGAGATAGCAGTGGATAAATATAGCATATATGGATGTGCAGTGTATGTACATAATGTCCTATGATGTGTTCCCCTCTTCTTGTCTATCAGGTGTGATGTCCCACCATAGGAACACACCATTTTCAGAAGCAGAGAATGCCACCATACTCGATGGCCTGACACTCCATCACCAGATCCTGTTGTTAAGGACTCACCATAACCAGCAACAACATGCTGCACTGTGGGCAGATCTCGTGGCATCGGTGAATCATGTTGGGCAACAGGAAAGGAGCTATGAGCAGGTCCATCACTGGGCCACAGACATGATAAATAATGCATGACAAAGGGCTGCAGCTGTGGCCAGGGACCATATTGGCACTGGTGAAGGGCCTGCAACACAACGACCACTCTCAGGCATGCAAGAGTTCTTGGCAACCCTGGGTTCAGCCACCAACTCACAAAGATCCATTGCACCATATGTCGTGGAGGTGGGTGGCACAGCTTCCACAGCCAAGAAGCATCCTGGTAAGCCTCCTGTGGTCATCACTTTAATACTGCAGCAGTCATAGTGACAGTCATAGTTACATTACAACCTTTACATCCTGGTGTTACTCTGAGTTGTTACAACCTGCTGTTCTACTAGCCACCATCTAGGTTCCTCAGAGTTGTGTGCTGTCTATATCTGTGGCCTCCCGTCCCTTCATTGTCTCTGGCATTGTCTGTAGAACTCCTACCATAGGTGTAGCTCACATGCAAAATAGTAGGTGCAGCCAGTATCAAACCATGAGCACTATCAACCATGGTAACATACTCACCCCACTAAGCCACAACAACCACCAGACAGTGATGTTTAATTCCTGACAATAGCACCAACAGACATACATAGCACATTGACCCCTGCATATTGTGGAAATGGAAGATGTCACCAGGTTGACTGGGACAGTCCTGGGATTGTGTGGTCTGCTGCTATTACATTGCAAACATAATGTTACTGCAGTTTTATGGGAACATGGGTGTATTGGGGGTAGGGGACTGTGGCATTGACAGTCAAGCATCTGTTCTATGACCCCACTGTTTGTAATTCCCTCACATAGTGCAGTGGGCTTTGCTGGCTTGGGGACTACTGCATGTCATGGGGCAGACAGTATTGGGCATAGGGTTCCTGTTGTCCCACATAGCTGTTAGTTTTCTTCAGGTAGCCCACTCTGTTCCCTTGCATACATGCAGCAGTTATATACATATGCTACCATAGTCTAGTACCCAATACATTTGTTGTAAAGAAGTGTGACTTACCTTGAGACCGCAGCAGTTGAGATAACAGTGCTTCAGGGCTGTCTCTGTCTGATGCATACAGTAAGGTACAGGTTGTGTGGTGTGGCTAGCATCCTTTTTACTATGTATGTGTGTTAGAGTGAGATGTCAGTCCCTAGGACCACAGGTTGTCAGTGCATGTGCTATGTGTTGCCTCTTTGTCAAGGCCAGGTCATACTGGGCATGACTATGTCTGCCTACAGGGACAGGCTCAGGGGGTTCCTCCTCCAAGTCCCCCTGTGGCTGTGAGGATCTTGGCACTGGTGGGGGGGGGGCTGTGTGACCCTTCCCTGTGATGTTCCTACTGCAGCTGTTTCTGTAGGATCATATCATGCAGCACGGCACATATTGTGAACATGTGTGCACATGTAGCTTTAGAGTACTGTAGGGCTCCACCAGATATATCAAGGCAGCAGAACTGTGTCTTGAACAGCCCAAACACATGCTCGCTGATGTTCCTAGTTTGTGCATGTGCCTCATTATGGTATTCTTCAGTAGGTGTGTGTGCATTTCTGATGGGTGTCATCATCCACGGTTTCAGTGCATAGCCAGCAGCCCCCAGTCCCCTCTGGCAAACTTCTGGTACAGCTGTGAGGTGTGCCAGATGTGGGAGTCATGATAGCTGCCAGGGCTGCCAGCACACACACACACTCATGATAATGCCCTGGGCAATGTATATGACCTGGCAGTTGATGAAGTGATACCCCTTGCAGTTGACGTAGACCCTACCCTCTTCACCAGGTAGTGCTTTGATGTTCACATGAGTGCAGTCTGTGGCACCCAGTACCTCAGGGTAGTGTGCTACATGATGGAAGAGATGCATATTGCTGACCCTCTCCTCAGGGGTGTGGGGGTAAATAAATGTGCTCACTGGCATGTGCTTGCATGGCATCCAGGAGCTGGTGGAGTACACTGGATGCAGCTGCCTGTGAGATCCCCATTATGTCCCTAACTGGTCTTTGAAAAGCACCCGTAGCTAATATTTTAAGTGCTACACATACTGAGACTTTTAGCTTTGAGGAGATAATCCACACAAGTATGCACTTAAAATAGTTGGTAAAACACTAATGCTTTATGCTTCATGTATTTTTAATATACTTCTGTAATAATCAACTATTTTACCTATTAGTGCATAGTAGTTTAATACTTATTTGATATTTTAATATATTCTTGTATTTTTGATATGCTTTAACATAGTTCATAACACCATATAACTTTGTTATATTTTTTACATTTTAAATTGGATGGGTTTGGGCTGACTGCTTAGTATTTTGGGTATACATAATAGTATGTGTACTCATATATTTTTTCGTTGGCTTATTGCTTATTTTTATTTATACTTTGATGTGTATTTCAAAAATATATATATATATATATATATATATATATATATATATATATATATATATATTTATATGCTATTAGGGCATGTCTTATATTGGTTTGTTTTGGAGATTTTATTGTGATTCCCCTTTAATTTATAATGAAGCATCATTAACTAATTGAGGTGATTTTAATTTACTATAAAAAGACTGTTAATTGAATTCTACTTTGTCTGAAGAAGGTGAGGCACAGTCCACACCAAAAGCGCTTATTAAAACAGTTTTTTGTATTGTTGCCGGCTCTTATTGTGTTTTTATACGCCTAGTTCTGCTTTAGTTGGTTTGTTTTTCGTGTTTTGCTACACATACCTTTGTTTCCACTGGGATGGGTTCCCCTCTGTTAGCTCCAGGTCTGATATGAAGGCTGCAGAGCTCAGTGAGTTCTTGTAGTATGTCCTTGGCCACTCTGTAGTGCTCTACAGTCTCCAGCTCATGTAGCCCTAGAAGGTTACCATAGGCTGAAGCACTCTTCTCCTTCAGTCTGGGCCTAATGTCAGCATCAGCATTATCATTGACCTCAGCCTCAAGCACATACAGATGTAGCAGAGTAGCAGCAGCCCCTAGCATTTTGTCAGTTAAAATTCTCAAGTATGTACTCCAATGGTGCAGAGTATGTGGAAAAAATCAGATTGCAGGACATATGCATACTTTATAGTGGTGTGCTGCAGATGCAGCCTGTGTGATTGGTTCATTATGCTGCATTCCACCTGACAGGTATATCATTGGGGGTTTGAATGGGCCAGTGTCTGCTGAACAGGGCTTATCAGTCATTTCTACCTGATTGGCTTTCCCAGGATATTTCCTTTTGTTTTATATTTTTTTCATATTCTTTCACTGCCAAGCACTGTGGCAACCCAAGCAAACCCACAGCACTAGTGTATACAGTGCTCAGCAGTTTTGACACTCCTCCAAGCATGAGCACACTCAGCTTTTCTTAAACCAGCTAAAACATGAACCACAGGGATAAACACAGCTCAGCAGCTCAGCAGCATCAGACACACACCCTTGCTTAGCTGTGCTTAGCTGAGCACAAACAGGCACCACTGAGCTCCAATCCACTTAAACATAGAGTGACATACCCCCTTTTGATATCAGCTACCTGTTCTACTACCTACACAGTACTAGCCCTACCACAGGTTGTATCTGTGGACACTGTAGCCCTTTTTTGTTATTCAGTAACCCCATCTCATTTACATACATCTAATTGCATATACCCTTGATACTTCACTACCCCAGAGCCTGACTGCATAGCAACCATAAGTTTTGACCATATGCATGCTTACAGTTCCATATCCACCTTTTTATTTTGGGCTTTTACAGCCCATGTTTAAATTTTACAGTCTAGTACACGGTTTCTATCCCTGTACATTTCTTATACCAACACAGCACCTACACGGGTGTTTTTCTGCTTATTGTATCATAAATCAACCTCATTTGCATGGATTTCACCAACTTATGAGGTGATTTACATTCCCTGGACCCATCCATGTCTGCACACCTGTGCATGCCCCTCTGCCCTGTTTATTGGATTGCTTGGCAGCCATGTTCCATGTTGGGGCCATGCCACTATGCCTACATGGCAAATTGCACCTGGTAGGCTTTATTGAATTCTCCCCAAAGACTGTCTGTATCACTATAATAACTTCTCAAAACTGGAAAGCATGTCTAAAACTTAAATATACACTAATGTAATATGAATTAAAGACTTACAACTTAATTGAAGACATTGAGTCCTACTAAAAATAAACTCAGTGATCTGCTAGAGACAATCACACTGTCTCACCTAAAGCATCATGCATATAAAGGTTAAGAGCAATTACAACTTGCCTGAGAACTGCTGAATACTAAAAAAGTCTATTGATCAGCAATACATTTAAAATCAATATTAAAACCAAAGCATAGTTTAAACATAAAGGATCTTAGGGTTCTAGTAACAAAACTTGTAAACATAAATAGACATGCTTTCCTGTTTTGGTGTTTTCTGTGACTGGCTGACATAAAATTTTAAATAGCCTGTGGATAATGTTCATTGTTATGGTCTGATGAAGCAGAGTGTACTCTGTGAAAGTGCTAACCTTTTATTTCAATAAAGTTCTGTTTAGCCTACTACAGCCATGTTTGGAAGGAGTTTTTTCAATTTTCTTTCAGATTTTATAACTTTGTGTCTCTCTATATTTAACACCCTGTAATCACTGGATGTAGCAATTTCAATGATCAATGCTACTTTTGTCTTTTTTCTTGGACTACTATTACCTGTTTTTTTTCACATGTACTTTTTTAAACTGTTGGTAATGGATGATCCTTTGTGATACAAACTTCATCATTTTCTACAATGCTTTGTAGATTATGTTTCCAATGCTTCTCAAATACTTCGGTATTGTGAATCTTGGCTGTAGATGACAGTCACCATTGAAGTGACACCCCAACCTCATGTGCAGAAATGGGGAAAAAAGGGTAATGGCTGGGTGGATGGATGGCATTAGCCTGTTTTTATGGAGGTTATCTGCCTGTGCTGCTAATGAAATGGTATAGTGGGTTTTCTTCTCACAATGATTGGCCTTTTTTCATTCATTCTCCTTCTAATGTGTAATCTTTAAGGCATGGGATTCCCTGAGTCTCAATCCTTGTAACCTTCCTATTTTCATTATTTATTAATGATCTACAATTTGGCATTTCAAAATTCAGTCTCACATTTTACGCAGGTAATATAGTATTACTGACGTCAATCTCCTCTACTATAGCTTTGCAGAAGGAATTACAGAAATATGTTGCTTTTGACTGGAACTGGCTACTTGGTCACAAAATGGCCATTAACTCTAATAAATCTACAGCCATTATTTAGAACTCCACAAAGGCTTTTTAGTCTCCACAGAATCATAATTCAGGATCGCCTGGGGATTAAGTTGAACAGATTTAATATCAAAAGTACTTGTTAATGAATTCAGTTCTTTCTTTCATAGCAGATGCACATATAGAGCAGATAATAAGAAAAATCTTAAACCGTTTGAAATATGCTTATACTGTGTCCAGCATGTCAACCAGGGATGCGCATCATACTTTTGGACTAATGTTCATAGGTTCATAGGTAAGTACTAGACTATCTGCCCGAGGGCATCTATAGGCCTAGCTAGAATGTATTGGCTTTCACCGCCCCCTTAGATTAGTTCCCTGTGCCTCAGTCCAGCAGAGCCACTGCAGTGATCCCTGGGGTATATTTTCTGTTTCCCATCCACTCGTCAAGGTTTCTCTTGAAGAATGTTAGTGAGGTGCTCTGCCTAATGTAGATTGGAATCCTGTTCTAAAGCATGGGGAGTCTCTAGGACAGGAATCTATCCCTCCAGCACATCCTATTTATCATAATGGTGAGGTTTAGATCCCTAGAGCGTGTGGCTCTTGGGGATTTGTTTTTTTTAGGTGGGGCATGTCCATCAATTCTGGGTTGGACATGGCCTTGTATGTCAGGCAGAGATTGACTCTGAGTAAGCAGTATGCAACCAAGTACAGCTGGAGTTTCTTCAGTCGGGCTGCATAGGGCATATGTTTGAGCCCAGTAATCCTCTTGGTGAGGTACTTTTGTGGTCTTTCCAGCTGTTGCAGGTGTCTTGTAAGGTACATCCCAAATGCTGTGTTGTATTCTATGATGGGTCTGATGAGTGATGAGTAGAGGGGCACACTAACCTCTTTTGTTCTAGATGCAAACCCTTTTGTGAGTAGGTGGGCCACATAGAAGGATTTTCTAACCACCTTGGCAATATGATTATCAAAGGAGAGATTACTATCTACTTGGGTCCCCAGATCCCTTATTACATTTTATGTATTTAGGGGACTACCACGTATGTGGTTGTTCATGGGTACTTTGTTTTTTCCAAAGGGGATGACTATGCACTTTTTGGCATTTAGCTTGAGGCCATGATTTTGACACCAGGTATCCGTCTCAGTGAGACCCTTCTGGAGGATGCCTTTATCAGCTGGAGAGTCAATTATAGCCCACAGTTTGCAGTCTTCTGTGAACTTGGTCAGCCATAGTCCTCCTGTGCTTGCCTGTACCTCTGAGAAGTATATACCGAACAGGAGGGTTCCCAGGACTGAGCCCTGGGGGATGCCACTTGTAACTGGTTAAGAGTCAGACATATAGCCTGCAATTCTCACCATGTGGGTTCTATCCATGAGCCAATTGGCAACCCATCTCATGACATAGGGGTTTATGTTCAGGCTGGTGAGCTTGTCTATAATACTAGAATGGGGAATGGTATCAAAAGCCTTTGTGAGGTCTAGGTAGGCTCTATGGACCTCATTTCCCTCATCTAAATCCTTGGTAACTGTCTCAAAGAAGTCCACCAGGTTTAGGAGGCATGATCTCCCCTTAACAAAACAAAACTGGGTAGGGTCCAATGTTTGAAGGTTCCCAATGTCTCTGTTAATGAATTCCATGATGATGTGCTCCATAGCCTTGCAGACCAGGCAAGTCAGGCTTATAGGGTGATAGTTTCTGGGGTCCATTGTGGCTCCACCTTTGTGGAGCAAGATAACTGTTGCTGTACACCACTCTATGGGTACATAGCGTGTAGAGAGGCTGAGTTTGAACAGCGTGTTTAGGTGAGGGGTTAGTTCATTTTGGTGTTCGTGAAAGACATAGCCTGGGACACCATTTGGTCCCATTGAAGCTGTATTTTTGGCTTTGGATAGGGCTTTTTAAGCTGTGTGTCAGTGATTGCCAGGACACTACATTCTTCTGGTATGGTTATGGGCCCTTTAGGGGGTGAGAGGGGGGAGAAGTTTGCACTAAACATGTCTGCCAGAATGTTGGCAATATCAGTCAGTTCAGAGTATTTTGTGCCATTCTGCACTAACTCAGAGCCAATCTGAGAGTTTCCACTTAGGTTATTGACATAGCTAAATAATGCTTTGTGGTTATCTTTGGAGTCCTTGGCAATTTTTCTTTGAAAGCTAGCCTTGGATGATTTTATGAGAGATCATAGTTTCTTGCTGATACTGATCAGGGATGTCTTTCCTTCTTGGGATTTTACTCTTTTCTGCACTAGTTTCCTCCTTCTATTGTATAGCTTGTTTATGGCAGGGGTCCACCAGACTGGTTTCCTTTTCTTGGACTAGCGAGTCTTGGTTTTGCTTGGGATAGCATGATCCATGCATTCTTGCAGGTTCTCATAGAGTGCCTTTGTAAGGGATTCATCAGCTTGGACAGTGTTGTCCTTTAGCATGCGGGCTGCAAACCTTTCCACCTCGGTCTTAAGTAACGTGAAGTTTACTTTTGCAAAGTTTTTCATGGTGGTTTCCTTGATTGGGGATGGGGGCGGAATGTGGATATCCAGAGTGATTAGTCTATGGTATGATCTAACCAGCGAGGGTTTGACCTCCGGTGTAGAACACCGGTCGCCCATGTTGGTGATTACCAGGTCCAATATGTTGTCACCTCTGCTGGGGGTGTTGACCAGTTGATCCAGGGTGTTCGAGTTTATAAATTCTAGGAAGCATTGGGCAAGGGAGTTACTACTTGAGTAGTTCTCCCAGTTAATATTTGGGTAATTGAAATCACCCAATATTACGGCATTTGGTAGGACCTTCATATTTTCCAGTGTCTCCAGAAGCATGGAATGGAGATCCTGGGTCATTGTGGGTGATCTGTAGCAAGCTACAATTTGAAGTGCAGTTTTGCCCATTGTTAGTTGCACATGGATCATCTCTGATACATTGTGCTGTGCCACTAACCTGGAGGTTTGGGTATCCTTGATGAATATGGATACACCCCCACCTTTTCTGTTTAAGTCTGGGTTCTGTGGCCGAAAAGTATGGTATGAGTTATAGCCTGGTAGTGCTGGGGTGCTCTCTGGAGCCTTATACCAGGTTTCTGTTACTGCACAGATATCGATGTTCTCCATACTGAGGAGTGTCTCGAGTGCATGCATTTTGAGGTTTAGACTTCTGACATTGAGTAGCATTACCCTCAGTTTTTGGTCACTTGTGCTATTTACGGTGGTGGGTTTGTCTTTTGAGCCTTGCCTAAAAAAGGCATTATGGGGGCGGCAAAAGCCTTGGCCAGTATTTGAAAGCCTAAAGGTGACAGGTGCAAGCCATCTCTTGTGAAGCAACGTGGCTTATCGAGCATGTCATCCAAGGTGGACAGATACTGGATCCTCTTTGAATGACACCAGAAACTTAGCCAATTGTTGAAATTGATCATTTTTTTCTTTATACGGTGGAATCATTCTTGGTGAGGGCAGGATGCTACTCAGGGTCAGGGTCACACTGCTCTGGGCTACGTGATCAGAGAGGTCTTCCATGTCTCTTTTCATGTAGTCCAGGGAGGTACGTCTCAGGTCATTCACACTAACATGGACAATGACAGAGTCATATTTGTACTTGTTCTGGAGTGACCTGAGTATTTGTGTTATGTGGCAGATCCTGGCACCCAACAGGCAGCTAACTGTAACCTTCTCCTTGTCCAGCCTAGTTAGTGGGACATCAGTGTGCCTAACTATAGAGTCACCTATTACTAGTGTGTTTGGTATGTTATTTTGCCTTAAGGGCTGTGATTGCATGGCACACTAATTATGTGAAGTGTGTTTCATGGTTTGTGATGGGGTCTGGAGGTTGCTTGGGTGTCTGCTTTGGAGGTCTCTCTTGCTTTTCCAGATTTTTATTTAGAGCATCTGGGTATGTTTTCGTGTATTTATGTGTGTTATTTGCCAGTGTTGGTTTAGTAGGTTTATGTGAGACTGGTGGTGTGTTGCAAGTATTTTCCTTCTCCTCTTGACTGTCAGTCCAGTCTTGGGTTGAGAGAGCTTTGCCTCCAATTTGGCTGTATAATTGCATTTCTTGCATATATTACGGTTTGGTGGTAGGAGGAGAGGGTTGTCTGTGTACATGAGGCAGTTGTAACATTGCCTCAAAATGCCCAGATTCACCAGTTGGACTGGAGAGTACACCTGAAACTACCCTTTGGACATGCCTGAACTGGTAAAGTGAGCTGTTTTACTGATTAGCTGGTAGGGACGAATAGAGAGCCTTGTCCTTCTGGACAGTATAGGGGGTCTAGTGCTAGGGTTAATTAATGCTTGCTATGAGCTTTAAGCAAGTGCTGGGCTGTGAAATTAATGGTTTGAGTGCTTAAGTTGAAAGTTTTTCTAGTTCCAAGGGAAAAATTGAAGAGCAGACTTTGTGGAGTCTTCCTGGCGCTCAAAACCGTGCAAATGTGGTTTTTATAGCAAGGAAATGAAAAAGATAGAAATTAGCCCAAAATGGCCAATAAACTACTAACTTCTGGGCTGCAGCAAACAAGGCACACAAATTTCAGAAAGAAACAGATCAAATAAGCAGGCACAATAAACCTTTAACCAGAAATTCCCAGCTCAGAAGGGCAAGAGTGCAGACTACAAATCTTCTTAATGTAAAATAACTGGCCTGAAGCCCAAGTGCTTAAACCAGAACTAATGCGCTTTTAGAATAACAGACACTGAGCCCTCAATCAGCAGTTCCCAACTTAGAAGGATGTAAGCTTACCTGTCCTGCCACAACAATGCAATCCACAAACCTTAATGTAAAACAACTGGTCTGAAGCCCAAGTGCAATAACCAAAAGGCTTAGAATAGCAGTTACAATTTAATCAGGCTACTACCAAGCAGTAAAAAGTGCAGCAGAATAAGCACAATTGAGTATTTTAATAAGAGGCAAAAGCAAAAGAAGGTAATAAAGAAGGAAGAAACACAGATACAGTAAAAGCTGATAAAGTGCAAATTGTTATTTATATATATATATATATATATATATATATATATATATATATAAAACAATAGAAAAAAGCAAAGTGATTTGAACAAATTACCTAATTAACCGGTAAAAAACATAAGAACTGAGCCCTGATCCAGCAGTTTTCAATCAGACAAGCTCAGGGCCAAAGTGGGTATGCCTACTCAAATGTTCTCTCTGCATTAGGCAAGATGAGCTAATGAGACTAGACTAGGTTAGAGCTGGGATAGGGCTGAACAGATGGGAATGGTAGGAGTGTCTGAAATCAAATTATGATCTCACTGTACTCGGTTGAGTGAGCAAATGGGATGGGCCCAAGAGGAGTGTTCAAACACAAATTTACAGCAGGGGTGGTCAATTCCAAAGCCATCAAGATTAATACCACAACAAGAACAAGGTGGGGAAAACTAACTGCGGACAGGGAGAGAACAGAGAGAGAGAGCTCAGAATTTTCAGTAAATGAATAAGTAAGCAGATAAATGCAGTACCATTTTTAACACAATATTCAATGAAACAACAAACAGAAAAAATAAAATTCAGTACTATCTTATAACACAGCAAGTTTGTATTTATCTCAGCTTGTAATAAAGTTGATGTAGGGTATGCAAAAGCTAATCAAACAGCTCCAGTATGCAACTATTCAGCAGAAATAATTTCAGAGATAAGGGACTAAGACTTTAAGGCAGAGAAAATAAATCTAGGCTAAGACTTCTACACCGAATAACAATGAAGTGAGAAGAATCAACTAACTGCAGCCAAGAAGAGAACAGAGAGAGCTCAGAATTTTTAGTAAAATAAATAAGCAGATAAATGCAGTACTATTTTTAATGCAGTATTCAATGAAACAATAAACAGAAAAAATAAAATTCAGTAGTATCTTATAACACTGCAAGTTTGTACTTATTTCAGCTCGTAATAAAGTTGATGTAGGGTTTACAAAAGCTAACCAAACAGCTCCAGTATGCAACTATTCAGCAGAAATAATTTCAGAGATAAGGGACTAAGACTTTAAGGCACAGAGAATCCCTCTAGCCTAAGACTTCTACACTGAATAACAATGAAGTGAGAAGAATAAACTAACTGCAGACAGGGAGAGAACAGAGAGAGCTCAGAATTTTCAGTAAACAAATAAATAAGCAGATAAATACAGTACTATTTTTAACACAATATTCAATGAAACAATAAACAGAAAAAATAAAATTCAGTACTATCTTATAACACTTCAAGTTTGTACTTTTCTCAGCTTGTAATAAAGTTGATATAGGGTATGCAAAAGCTAACCAAACAGCTCCAGTATGCAACTATGCAGCAGAAATAATTTCAGAGATAATGGACTAAGACTTTAAGGCAGAGATAATCCCTCTAGGCTGACTTCTACACAGAATAACAATGAAGTGAGAAGAATAAACTAACTGCAGAGATGGAGAGAACAGAGAGAGCTGTTAAATAAAATAAAAAGTTCAATACACAGGAGGTTCAGGTTCAGAAGTGTACTACTGTACACCAGGAGGCAAAAAACATACAAGTACAGAATTTTGTCTGACATGAAACAGGAAGTATACAATTTTATAGTCTTTACATTCAAGTTGTGCCCACCTTACTGATGTGGTATGTCACAGGGCATCTGCATCATTTTAGCTTACAGTCCTCTATTCATAAAATATTGCTGATGCTGTATATTTATAAAAAGTTTTCCTCTGGCAACAATACGGCTTTGCTATCCACCTTGTCAGACATAATGTCTTTTTGTAAAGTTACTTCTTCAAGGCTTCAAACTAGTCCGAATACAATAGCAGATTCAGTCTTTTAATACACTTCTTTGTTCCCTGTAACACTTTCCCAACAGCTGCATGTTATCTTAGTAACACATACACAAGGCCAAATCATCCCAGCAGGAAAGAGCAGAAGATTTCATTATTTCACATATTTAATTTCCTGACCCAGCAGATAATCACTTGTGAAAAGCATAAACATTAAGACTTGCTGAGCTGGCAGCTGCCAGGGTCAGAGGTCAACTTGCTACAAGCCACACTGCAGTTTCAAAACTACTTGCAATTACACATGAATTCAGCCTTTTTGTTATATCATTAATAGAATAAAATGCATTACATACTATTTTGCTTTTAAACTAGCATTTCACATATATTCAAATGCATATTTTTCTAACATTCTCCCTCCTATTAATTCTTTTTATTCTATTTTGAAGTATGCATAATGTCATTTTGTCTCCTAACCTCTTCCACTAAGGATTTTCAGCTGGGTGAGTCATTTGATCTATACTTCGGAAAAAGTTTCATCTGAGATCAATTTTTCAATCTCAATATCTTGGTACAAAGTTTCAGTAACAGATATATCAATAAAATCTTTGATTAATGTTTTTATGCAGGGAATTCCACAGCAAACACATGCTTCTATTAGGAGTATACTCACACAAATAGCAATCAGAATATTCATTAGGATGGAACACCACCCCCCAAATAGATTCTGGAAAAAGTCCATCAGTGGGTTTGGGCCTGGTTCAGTCATGGCTGATACTTGCTGAATTACCTCTAGGTGATTGTTAATTTCATGCCTATTGTCTGGAATGTACGCACAGCATTCTTCTTTGATAAGCGCGCACGTACCACCTCTCGCCGCTAGGGTGAAGTCAAGAGCCATTCAATTTTGTAGCACAACTGCGTTCAGTTCATCAGTCACCAGTTCTAGGGCAGAGAAAGTTGCATTACTCATTACTTCGAGAAGTTTTGACAGTTTTCTCAACTCCCAGATTGATTTGACTGCTCCATATGCTGGGAATATTCCTGCCCAAGATATAACACTGTCACTCAAGTCCATATGAGTCAATTAGCTTTTGTCCTTTACGTTATTATGGTCTTTCCAGCCAGCTTCGATCCGTCCTACTGGATTTACAGGTTTCTCGACTGGACCTCCAGGTTTCCGAGCTGCTTCTCTCACATTTCGTATCTTTCCCAAAGGTAATTCTGCAGTATGTCTTATAGCCGGAACCAGATAACCCAAAAAACAACTGCGGACCAATTCTCAGGTAGCCATTTATATGCTTTTTCCCACAAATAAAATAACAGTTTTCTACTTTAGTACTAATACACATTAACCCTGCATGAAACATTTTCTGGTCTATAACTGACAATTGTTTAAATAAAACAGGATTTTTGCGAATTTCATTTATGGTTGTTTTCATTGAGTTCAAGTATGAGTCATAATTAGTATTGCAAAGAGTATTGCCATTACTAGTCTTAATATAACACCAATAAGATATTGTTATATTACAATTGCTCCAGCCCACCTGGAGAGTGTCATTTTTGTAAAAACATACAATTCCCTTTTGTGTGACAGGTAAAAATAAAGCTATTTTGTCCTGTGATCTCACAGTTCCTGTATCAAAAAGTAAATTCTCTCAAGTCTCATTTATCCCCAGAGGGACAGTGGACATTATCAGTCCTCCATATGCTGTTGGTATAGCTGTACAAACCCAGCAATTTGAAATGTTCATAGTCTCTGCATATACACGCTTCATAGCTAGGTATGTGTTAAAATTTGGATGCCAGTCTATAGATGTTTCATCACGCCTTCCCACTTGGTTGAGTGTAGAAAAAAACCACAACAAGAGGAAAATTGTCACAATTATAGTCAATAAATGTATACTCAACAAAATGATTATGCAACATCTCTGGGGTTGATCTATATTTCTATTCGCTTTGTTCTTGGCCATTTTGCCCTTGTATATCAGTCACAAAGTTTTTATCAAGTTGAAAGTTCTTTACTGGTTTGCAGTGTGTCAAATGAACCCAGGACATCCTCTCAGCCACTCTGACTGCAGTAGGCGGTGCCAACAGTACCTGGCACGGTCCTTCCCACTTTGGACTCGCCCAATTCTTCCTCTTCGTCACTTTTAGCCACACCCACGTCCCGGGAGCCAAAACTGCTTCCACCGGTCTGGTCTGTTCCTTATCTGAAAAAGAGTTAAACTGCAAAACAGATTTATTTGTTAACAGTTTCCTCATATAACTAGCTAAGGAACTGTCAGCCTCTTGTTCTGCAGGCATGAGAGCTTTCCACTGAGGCACATAATATGCTCTCCCAAAAACCATTTCAAAGGGAGTCAAACCCTTCACATTTGGAACCGTTCTCATACTCAGCAGCGCCAAAGGCAGACAGTGTATCCAATTCTTCTGGGTCTCCTCAACTAACTTCCTAAGTTTACTTTTAAGGGTTCCATTGTACCTTTCCACCAGTCCTGCAGACCGTGGGTGGTAGGCACAATGGTTTTTCAAGGAGATTCCAAAAAATCTTCCAAGTTGCTGAATTGTCTGATTGACAAAATGTGTGCCATTGTCACTATAAATCCTTTCTGGAATGTCAAACCTAGGGATTACTTCTTTTATCAGGGCTTTCGCCACTGTTGCTGCATCCGGATTTTTAGTTGGAAAAGCTTCTACCCATTTAGAAAACATATCTACAATGACTAGACAATATTTTTTCCCTTCGCACTTATTTAATTCTATGAAATCCATACAAATAGTATGGAACGGATATGGTGGTATAGGAAAACTTCCTTGCTTAGGTTTAAATGCCCCTTGTGCGTGATGCTTGTTACAAGTATGACAAGCTGCACAACATTTTTTTGTGTAGTTTGTGAATCCGTATGTTTGGAATATTCGGTTTACTAACTGTACCATCCCCCCTGTTGAGACATGGCACTGCCCATGGCTCAACAAAGCTGCATATCTAAATAAATTAGACGACAATATTGTTTTTTTCTCTTTGTAAATGTACAGTCCATTTTCAAGGATTGCGCCTTGTTTTTCCCATTTTCATTTTTCTGCTTTTGTAGTAAGCGTCTGCATCGTTTTCAACATGTCTAAATCTGAAATCTCAGAGGGTTGTAATTCCTCATTCAAAAGTAAAGTTTCTGAGTCTGAGGCTGCTTGCTTTGCAGCTGCATCAGTTCTTGCATTGCCTTTTGAAATTCTATCCTGTTGTTTTGTATGAGCTATACATTTGCAAATAGCTACTTTAGTAGGTAACTGAATAGATTCTAATAATTCCAAAATAAACTGTGCGTGATTAATTGGTTTTCCACTAGATGCTATCATTCCTCTATTTTTCCATTGTCGCGCAAATACATGTACTGTAGGGAAAGTATACTGACTATCAGTATATATGTTTACACATTTGTCTTTTGCTAAAGAACATGCTCGTGTCAAAGCTATCAATTCTGCTGCTTGTGCAGACAAGTTATGTGGTAAGGGTTGGGCTTCTAAAATTTCAGTATCTGTAACTACTGCATACCCCACTAGATTCTTTCCTGTAGGGCCCCTTCTGCATGAGCCGTCCACGTAATATGTCACCTCGGCATCATCCAAGGGCATATCTGTGAGATCTTGTCTAGGCAAGGTTAACTGTTCAATCTCTTGCAGGCAGCTGTGCGGTGTGCCATCCGCAGGAGTTGGGAGTAATGTTGATGGATTTAATGTCGTAGATCATTCAATTGTCATATGAGGTTGGCTCAGCAGTATAGTCATACATGAAAGATGTCTAGCAGGAGAGAGGTATGCTACTTTTTCTTGCAATAAAATTATTGTGACTGCATGAGGCACTCTCAATGTGAGAGGGTGGAACAACACCACTGAGGCCGAGGCCTGTACTGCCATTGCAGCTGCAACTACTGCTTGTACACAGTGAGGCAAAGATCATGCCACTGGGTCTAACTGTGATGAATAATAGGCTATGGGATGTTGCTTATCCCCATGTTGTTGCATCAGCACTGACATCATATATCCTTGCTTGCAAACTATGGTCTGAAAGAACCGTTTGTGATAATTTGGGAGTCCTAAAACTAATGAAGAAGCTATCAACTGCTTCAACCTGCAGAAAACCATTTCTGCTTCGGGTGTCCATTGTAACAAATCTTGTGCTGCCATTGGTGTCTTATATATCAAATCAGTCAGTGGAGCAGATTCCAAAGCATAATTTGGTATCCAACTCCGACAAAAATTAGTTGTCCCCAAGAAGGACATCATTTCCTTCTTGGTTGTTGGTTTGGGTGCTTGCAAAATTGCTGTCTTTCTATCTTTGTCCAATATCCTACCTTCATTGGATATCACATATCCTAGGTATCTAATTTGCTTTTTCCAGAGTTGTAACTTACTTTTATTTACTTTGTGTCCTTCTGTTGCTAAGAATTTCAATAGTGCTACAGTATCTTCCCTGCATTGCTGCTGGGTGGGGGCTGCTAGCAAGATGTCATCTACGTAAAGTAGAATTTGACTACCTCCTGGTGGGGTAAACCCTGCCAGGTTGCTAGCCATTTCTTGTGCAAATATTGTTGGGCTCTCACAATATCCCTGTGGTAGTCGAGTATAGGTATACCTTTTACCATGAAACGTAAATGCAAACCAGTATTGACTATCAGGATGTATAAGTATCGAAAAGAAAGCATTACTGATATCTACCACAGAGAAATATTTTTGTTGCGGTTTTAAATCGTTTAACAAAGTATGTGGGTCTGGCACCGTGGGTGCTCTGGGTATCACTGCATTGTTTACAGCTTGTAAATCTTGAACCATCCACCATTCCCTGTTTGCTTTTTTAACAGGAAATAGGGGTGTATTACACGGTGAATCAGGAGAGTCTACCAGTACTCCTTCTTTGAGTAATGCTGCTATTATAGGCTTGATTCCTATTTCTGCATCTTTTCTCAAGGGGTATTGTCTTTTCTGTGGCCTAAATGCCAACTTTGGTGTAATTGTAACTGGTCCTGCTGTTCGAATAAGTCCTACATCTGACTTGCCTGTTGACCAAAGAGTCGTTGGTATTTCACATAAGGCTTTCTCTTCTTCTTCTAATAAAAAATGCTAATCAGCTGTCCTCGCTAGATTGCAAGTGTACAGCCGGGTGTGTCTGTGTCAACCAATTCAACTTTTGTTTCTGTATTCCCTGTTCTGACAATTATAAGTCAGTCTGTTTCTCCCATCTTGTTACCTTTTCTCCTAAGTCTGCCCATTTTATGTTTTTGTTCTTTGTCAAGCTGACATGTGGTAATCGATTTGACCTATATAGTGCAAGGAATTCTTGAGGTAATGAACAGATGACTACACTGTTCCCCTCAGTATCCTAATATAAAGTATGTAAAACTAATCTAGTTGTGCGATTTCTGAACAATTCTTGCTCATACTCTCTATCAGGTCCTGGTGTAGTACAGTAGTATAGAGTACAGTGTAACAAATGCTGTCGATCAGTGTCAAGGGAGGGGGCTTTACTGATGGCTACATTCATCAGTTCCTCGGTTACTGCCCCTGGACCAGTCGTAACTAGGTCCTGGCTGTACCAGTAAAAAGTTTCACCCTCCGATCGTACCACAAAAGTATCCATTTGCCTCTGTGCCTCCATACCCTGCACAGTCGAAACTACTGCTATGCCAAATATCTGCATAAGGTCCCTACCCAATAGGTTCACTGAACACTTTGCAGAAACAACAATTTTACTTCTTTGGGTCATACCTGAAACAGGGTCAGTTATTGCTATATCATGGGAAAGTGGTTCCCTGTATAGCTGTCCATTCGCAGCTTTCACTAGTATATAATCAGGTGATTCAGAATGTTCTGGTAACTTGGAGGGGTGTATCAGGGTCCGTGACGCTCCTGAGTCACACAGGAATTTGACTTCCCTCCCCTCCACCAGAAGTGTAACTTCCGGTTTCGTATCTGCTAAGTAAAGCTCTAAGCTCATAATGCTAAATCCAAAATTTCACTTTCTTCATCCTCCATATCTACTTGCACTTCCTCTATTCCTTCTATCACATAAACATTTGTTTTCTGTTTATTAACTTCTCTTGATGATTTCTGACTTCTGCATGATGTATCTTCACTGTCATATAGTCAGTCCTCATCTCCCTTATCTTCTGTGATTACCTTTTTGTTCTGTTTATAATCCCTCGCTAGATGTCCCTTCTTCCCGCACTTAAAGCATTCACCTCTCTTTTTCCTTTCCTCAAAGTCTTCTGACCATTTGTCAGACTGTTTATTTCCCTGGGCATTTTTCTTTCCCTTTTTACCTGACTGTAACACAAATACTTCAGCTCCATCTTCAGCAGTGAAGACTTGCGCCTTCTTTTTCTTTTTGCTATTAAAATGTCTTTCAGCATGTCTAGCATATTCAAGTAAGGTCTGTAGCCTACCTGTTAGATGGTCTATCATATGCTTCGTAATGAAGCTGCTGATAGGTGCAATGCAACCTTTCAAAAATGCATTTTTTAATTGTTGTTCATATGAGGAATCATTCACTTGATTTTCAGAAATTGTCATACCGCTATGATTATTAAAACATTCTAATAATCTAGCATAGTACCCATCTATTGTCTCATTTTCCTGTTGTATGCATTGGTTAATGCAAGTCCAATCTGCTCTAGGTTTCCATTTCTCAGAGATTCGGTCTGTAAGACATTTCACTTTGTTGTCTAATTCTGCGTCACTATGTGGGAGTGGTTTAAGTTCTGCATTACGAGGATTCCAGGTGCCACAAATCATGTGCCAATCTGGACCTATAATTTGTCTTACTACTTTTTCTACTTCTTCCCCATTCAAGTGGTAACTCAACCTCATGCCTTGCAAATCTTCTAAAAATTTCGTAAAATTAACTTTTGGATGGGGGATTCCCTCAGTAGCTTTCCGGTTGTCCTCCGGTGTCCATGGTCTGTATACTAAGAGTGTTGGGCCCTGCCCTACCTGTCCTGCCTGAGGATTTGGGACCTCTATAAGTGGACATATTTCTTCCTCACTCTCATCCTGTAGGTTTCTCTCTATTTGATATGATTCTGCGTCCCCATGTATTTTACATGCTCGGAAACTAGTTTCAATAGGATCTCTAACAAATGGTTGTGGTCTTGCTGAGACCTCAGGATAATGCGGAGGCAGACTAGCCTGTCCGCTCACTTCATATCCTGAAAAAGGTAATGGAGGGGGCAGGGGAGGAGGAGCTGTTGCTATTACTAAGTTGTTATCTTCTTTGTCTAAGAATAATGTTTTTGAATTTTTAATCTTCTGTTCCCTACGATTTGCTTCCTCAATCCACCTGTGTGCCTGAGGAATGCCTAATTGGCGTTGCTTTTTTGCCTGACCTCCCGCATCGGATTTAAGTTGCTTAAGGAGTTTAACCAGCGAAGTTTTATCTAATTTACCATCAAATTCATATTTGTTAACCCATTTCGTATAATACCTAACATTATTAGAACGTTGTGATTGCATATATTTTGCGTCTTCGGTTAGGGGCAGATCTCGAGATGTTTTAGTGCACTGATTTCCCATGGTAAAAGAAAATTTTACGTAACCCTTCTTATCACGTGATATCAAATTTTCAGTTCCTTTTCACAGTTTATCTAGAATAACTGCCTACTTTATTCTGTTACCTTGATCTATGACCAAATATACAGTAATTCCTTTTGTCCCTGATCATAACAAATCTTGACAACAATATTTACTGTAACCTAGTCCCTGATCTAAAACAGAAAAAAGGCAAAATCTTCCTACCTGAGCCTCCGTTATTGAGCCGTCCAGGATCCGCTCTTCGGCCACAGATCAGAAAGTGGCCAGCCTCTTTAAATGAAAATTCAGTCGGAGGTCTTTTCACCCAAGAAGAACCATTTCGGTAACTTCTCCTGCACAGTATTCGACCACTGATAGACTCTAATCTGCAGCTGTCTGAGGGATTTCCGGCTAAAGAAGGACCAAACTGTTAAATAAAATAAAAAGTTCAATACACAGGAGGTTCAGGTTCAAAAGTTTACTAGTGTACACCAGGAGGCAAAAAACGTACAAGTACAGAATTTTGTCTGACATGAAACAGGAAGTATACAATTGTATAGTCTTTACATTCAAGTTGTGCCCACCTTACTGACGTGGTATGTCACAGGGCATCTACATCACTTTAGCTTACAGTCCTCTATTCATAAAATATTGTTGATGCTGAATATTTATAAAAAGTTTTCCTCTGGTAACAATAAGGCCTTGCTATCAACCTGGTCAGACATAATGTCTTTCTGTAAAGTTACTTCTTCAAGGCTTCAAACTAGTCCGAATACAATAGCAGATTCAGTCTTTTAATACACTTCTTTGTTCCCTGTAACACTTTCCCAACAGCTGCATGTTATCTTAGTAACACATACACAAGGCCAAATCATCCCAGCAGGAAAGAGAAGAAGATTTCATTATTTCACATATTTAATTTCCTGACCCAACAGATAATCACTTGTAAAAAGCATAAACATTAAGACTTGCTGAGCTGGCAGCTGCCAGGGTCAGAGGTCAACTTGCTACAAGCCACACTGCAGTTTCAAAACTACTTGCAATTACACATGAATTCAGCCTTTTTGTTATATCATTAATAGAATAAAATGCATTACATACTATTTTGCTTTTAAACTAGCGTTTCACATATATTCAAATGCATATTTTTCTAACAGAGCTCAGAATTTTCAGTAAAATAAAAAAGCAGATACATTCAAGACTATTTTAACGCAATATTCAATGAAACAATAAACAGAAAAAATAAAATTCAGTAGTATCTTATAACACTGTAAGTTTGTACTTATCTCATTTTGTAATAAAGTTGATGTAGGTTATGCAAAAGCTAACCAAACAGCTCCAGTATGCAACTATTCAGCAGAAATAAATTCAGAAATAAGGGACTAAGACTTTAAGGCACAGATAATCCCTCTAGGCTAAGAATTCTACACTGAATAACAATGAAGTGAGAAGAATAAACTATCTGCAGACAGGGACAGAACAGAGAGAGCTCAGAATGTTCAGTAAATAAATAAATAAGCAGATAAACGCTGTACCATTTTTAAAACAATATTCAATAAAACAATAAACAGAAAAAATAAAATTCAGTACTATCTTTTAACACTGCAAGTTTGTACTTATCTCGGCTTGTAATAAAGTTGATGCAGGGTATGCAAAAACTAACCAAACAGCTCCAGTATGCAACTATTCAGCAGAAATAATTTCAGAGATAAGGGATTAAGACCTTAAGGCACAGAGAATCCCTCTAGGCTAAGATTTCTACACTGAATAACAATGAAGTGAGAAGAATAAACTAACTGCAGACAAGGAGAGAACAGAGAGAGAGCTCAGAATTTTTAGTAAACAAATAAATAAGCAGATAACTGCAGTACTATTTTTAACAAAATATTCAATGAAACAATAAACAGAAAAAATAAAATTCAGTACAATCTTATAACACTGCAAGTTTGTACTTATCTCAACTTGTAATAACATTGATGTATGATATGCAAAAGCTAACCAAACAACTCCAGTATGCAACTATTCAGCAGAAATAATTTCAGCGATAAGAAACTAAGACTTTAAGGCACAGAGAATCCCTCTAGGCTAAGACTTCTACACAGAATAACAATTAAGTGAGAAGAATAAATTAACTGCAGACAAGGCGAGAACAGAAAGAGAGCTCAGAATTTTCAGTAAACAATAAATAAGCTGATAAATGCAGTATTATTTTTAACACAATATTCAATGAAACAATAAACGGAAAAAATAAAATTCAGTGCTATCTTTTAACACTGCTTGTTTGTACTTAGCTTGTAATAAAGTTGATGAAGTGCATGCAAAAGCTAACCATACAGTTCCAGTATGCAACTATTCAGCAGAAATAATTTCAGAGTTAAGGAACTAAGACTTTAAGGCATAGAGAATCCCTGTAGGCAAAGACTTCAACACTGAATAACAATGAAGTGATAAGAATAAACTAACTGCAGACAGGGAGAGAACAGAGAGTGTTCAGAATTTTCAGT